>NW_017731994.1:266854-292090 GCF_001890085.2 Hipposideros armiger | reverse complement strand
ACTGATCTGCCTCACCCGGGAAGAGTGCAATGATGGTGCCAACTTGGGCCAGTGAAGCAACGTCCTCCACAACTAGACTGAAGAACAAATGGACAATAACTTGTCTGTTCCCCTTCCCCCAATTCCCCAATAAAAAATCTTAAAAAAAAACAAAACAAAACTGTCACAAGAAACAAAGAAGGTTATGATATAAGAATAAAATGGTCAATTCATTTAAATTATAAATATATATGCATCCAAAATCACAGCAGCTAAATATACAAAGCAAACTGACAGAATTGAAGAGAGAAATAGATAGAAATACAATTATAGTAGGAGACTTTGATAATGACTTTCATAATGGATAGAAACTGCAAACAGAAAATCAATAAGGACACAGTGAAATTGAACAACTCTATACAACATTAGGGCCTGACAGATACATATCAAACATTCCACCCCCAAACAGCAGAATACATATTCTTCTCAAGTGTACACAAAACATTCTCCAGGGTAAACCACTTTAGGTCACAAAATCATTTCTAACAATTGTAAGAAGATTGAAATGACACCAAGTATCTTTGCCAACTGCAATGGCATAAAACTAGAAACCAACAGCAGAGGAAAAACTGTTCAACTCAAATTATGTTGAAATTAAACACACTCTTAAATAACCAGTGAACAAAAGAGGAAATAAAAAAGAAATTAGAAAACATTTTGATACAAATGAAAAAATAAAAACCTACCCAACTTATGGAATGCAGAAAAAAAACTGTACTAAGACAGAACTTTATTGCAATTAACATCCTCATTTAAAAAGAAACACCTCAAATAAACAATTATCTTTATACTTCAAGTAGGAAAAGAAGAACAAATCAAGGCCAAAGTTAGCAGAAGAAAGGATATAATAAAGAGTAAATGATAAACAAACCAAATAGAAAATAGAAAAACAGTAGAAAAACTAAACAAAACTGAGGGTTTTTTTTTATTGTTTTGGTTTTTTTTTTGGAAAAGATATACAATATCAACAAAACTTTAGCTAACCAAGCTAAGAAAAAAAGAGAGAACTCAAAATAAATAATGAAAGAGGAGACATTACAATTGATAACACACAAATACTAAGCATTATAAGAGAGTAC
The DNA here is from genome assembly GCF_001890085.2 of Hipposideros armiger. Taxonomy (NCBI): domain Eukaryota; kingdom Metazoa; phylum Chordata; class Mammalia; order Chiroptera; family Hipposideridae; genus Hipposideros; species Hipposideros armiger. Next base: position 290,972 of record NW_017731994.1, on the reverse strand, counting down.
TATGAACAATTATACACCAACAAAATGGATAACCAAATAAAAAAGTATAAATTTCCAGAAACACATACCTTACCAAGACTAAATCATGAACAAATATAAAGTCTGAATAGACCTAAAACTCGTATGGACATTGAATCAGTAATTAAAACTTCCCCAAGAAAGAAAAGGCCAGAGCCAGATGGTTCCACTGGTGAATTTTACATTGGAATTAAGGCCAATTCTTCTTAAACTCTTTCACAAAATGAGGAGAAGAGGACATTTGCAAAATTGTTTCATGAGGTCAGCATTACCCAGTCACTTAAGCAAGACAAGGACAGATAAGAAAGAAAACTTCAGGCCAAAATCATGACAAATATAAATGCAAAAATCTTCAACACGATACTAGCAAACTGAATTCAACAGCACATTAAAAGGATCATACACCATGACAAAGTTGATTTATCTCTGGGATGCAAGGATGGTTCAACATATGCAAATCAACTAATATTAATACAATACAGCTCATTAACAGAATAAAGGATTAAAAACATGTCCATTTGATACAGAAAAAGTCATGTAACAAAATTCAACACCCTTTTGTGATTAAAACAGAAAAAGTAACCTCAAACTCCGTATAGAAGCAATGTACCTCAACATAATAAAGATCAAAAGCCCACAGCTAACATCGTAGTCAATGGTGAAAACCTGAAAGCTTTTCCTAACAGGAAACAGGTAAGCAAACCCACTCTCTCCACTTCTCTTCATCATAGTACAAGAAGTAATAGTTAGAGGTATTACGTTAAAAAAAAAAAGAAGTACAATGCATCTATACTATAAAGGCAGAAGTAAAATTCATTGACATGATCTTACATACCAAAACACAAAGTAGCTACCAAAATACTGTTTGAACTAATCAATACATTAAGCAAAGTTGCAGGATATAAAGTCAACATATAAAAATCAGTGGCATTTCTATAAAGTATCAATGAAATATTTGAAAAAAAAATTTTAAATCCCATTTATAATAACACCAAGAAGAAGAAAATACTCAGAAATACTCTTAACCAAAGACATGAATAACTTGTACACTGAAAGCCACAAGATACTGATAAAAATAAATTATCAAAGAGCTCTCTGCCTGCACTCCCATGTTCATGACAGCATTAGTCACAACAACCAAGACAGAGGAACAATCTAAGTATTCATCAAGGGATGAATAGAGAAAGAAAATATTACACACACACACACACACACTGGAATGTTTTTCAGCCATAAAAAGAAGAAAGATCCTGCTATTTGCAACAATAAGGATGGACCTTGAGGGCATTATGTTAAGTACAATAAGCCAGACAGAAAAAGACAAATACTGTATGTTCTGACGTATAGATAGAAATGAAAAATACTGTATTCATAGAAACAGAGTAAAATGGCAGTTGCCGGGCTGGCTATTCAAGAGTATAAAGTTGTAGTTATGAAACATAATTAATTCTAGAGATCTGTACAACATTGTGTCTATAGTTAACAATACTGAATTGGGCACTTACATATTTGTTGAGGATAGGTCTTATGTTAAGTGTCCTTACCACACACACAAAAGATATCTTCAGAGACACTCAAATGCCTCCCCATTTTCTCCTATTTGCACAAATGAAAAACAATTGTATCCTGTTAAAAAAAATGCATTCGAATATTACAGTTCAGCAATATCTTTTGGATGAAATACGAGATCCACTATCTATTCTTGTTCAACCTGTTTTAAAAATACACACAATACAAGATGTCAGCAATAATTATTGAAACCAGTGAATGATATTCATGCCATGGAATTATTAGATAGCTAAACAGGACCGTGACTGTGCTGTGGTTAAAGGTCAATTATAGCACTGGGATTGTTGCTTTATGTCAAGCTGTAACAAGCAATCAGGAAGGCCAACAGTGATGAGGACTGCTCAGACAGAGATTAGCAGTGACATTTCAAATGTGCTTGATTCAAACAGCTCCCAATTCTAAATGCAATGCTTTTACGAATTTGCATAAGCAAACTAGGATAATAAGTAGAATTTGTAATCCTGTAACCATAATAACTCATATTTCATTGTATCCATCTCATTTTTATATCATAGCAAATAGCATATCTTAGATTTGATGAAGACTAAATTAACGTTATACATATTGAAATAAATTTATCCTTATGAAGAATGCTGGGAATTTTTAATAGTAAGAATAAATTTAACAATAACTTCTAAAATACATCCATTCCAATTATGTTTCATTAAAAACAATACTTAAACTATAATATTACATATTATACATCGGTGTATGACACTTGTACATACACCTATGTCATAACTTAAATATTTAAAATAAATTCTAAAATATAAACATATTTTTCCACCATTTAAAATTCTTCGACCCATTAACCTCTGGCAAGATTTATACACATTATTGTTATAATATCTAGGGCACTAGATAGACAGCTTTATAAAATATATGACTAAATAATAGTATCAGTATTTTAAAAATTCATAAGTGATTCCCATATGCAATCAAATTTGAGAACCAACATTCTACAACAATAAAAAATCACTTTGAGGACTCCAGAATAAATTGCTACCATTTATTCTTCTAAGAATCACTTTCCTAAATTATTACTGCATTCAAAGGGGGACTGTACATTTAATACAGATATATTTGTGTGCCAAATTAGTGTGCATGCTACAGTAAGTTTGTATCGTATTTAAAGGAAGCAGAGTGATTAATGAAAAATAAGGTTAGTCTGTAAATGGTTTTTTGAACTATATTAGGGCAACTTTTTTCCATGGAGCAATAGGATATATCTTGACAAAGAGGAAGTGAGATGCAGGATGTCACTGAAGGCATACTGACATATTTAACATGTTAGTAATATAGCAACAGCTTATCAAAGTGTCAGAACTCCCAGTATTAGAATTCACAACTAAAGATTCCTGAAACTCTAAAAAGGTCACAGTTCTGGGCACAGGGTGGGCCATTGAATGATGTAAGCCAATTTGACAATTTCAAGAGGAGAAACAAATGTGGGTAAAATAACTTTCTTCCCCCCTTATTTCTTCTCAAAATACTACTTTCAGTTAACCGTATGCATGCATAAATGGGCAGATGGATTTTTAATTTCATGGCTTTTATTAACAAGGACCTGCTAGAATACAAACAGAATATATAACCAAATGACCCTCCAATTACCCAACCAGCCTACAGCTCACACTTAAAAAAAAAAAAAAGTGAGTGAATTGATACAATCATTCAGTGATCCTTTTTTATTTAACACACTGTAGCAAATTTCACATAGAGTTACATGTCCCAAACCCTGTGTAATTTACTTTATATTCATGTATTTCTCAGAACAAACACTGTAATTACTATCTGTGGTTCAAATACAGCAAAATGAGTAGAGACCTAGAAAAAAAATATTCTTCATATATTTTTTTCGCTAAAAAATTGTCCATTGTCCTTTATACTGCAGAATTTTCATAATGCTTCATGAAACTTTAAAAGTTTATTTTAATCACTGTTTATTTATTAAATTAGTACTCATTAATTTTTATATTTTAACTATGAAATGTATATGTTAATCATGAGGAAATAGTGCAACATTTATAACTTTGTTTATGGAGCACATTATTCTACTGAGATGAACATATTGCTTTAGCTCTTAAATTTATTTATATGCATATATGTAATGTTATTTTAGAAACAGATGTATATAACTGTAATTTTACCGTCACTATTCTTGTGTATACATCTTATCATTAATTAACATCCCAAGAATCCATTGGTGTTTTCTGAGATGCATTATAATCTCTTCAGAAGAGTACCTTGTGTTTGCATCTTTGTCAGTAGAGAGTCAGGCTCACCTGAGTGTACATTATCCTCACCACTCCCACCTTACTTTCTGACATCTTCCCTTGGGTATCCATGTGTGTTCTCTAGTCTCTGTGTTAAGCTTATATTTTCAATTGCTTGGTGATATTTTTACATAAGGATTTTCCAGAGTAAGTATATGTTAGACAAGTGAGACAGAAAGGGCAAAAATGATAAGGTTTCAGGTTGTAAATCTAGAAATTTTATAGTTGATTATATGGTGACGGATGTTCAGAGAACTGTTTCTGAAATAATCACTTCAGTGTTGGATCTATAAATAATTTTAAGGATGGCGACATCATTAAGACAGGGACATGTCAAAAAAAAAGTGCATTTACCAGGACAAAACACGTGATCTTTCTGATAATAATTATGCATTTAGTCTACCTTCCTATTTGACAAGAAGTGAGCTGACATACAAGGATCATTGTTTTATCCCTTGCTGTATAATACAAAATTATGAAATCTCTATTCAATGACTATTACATTATTTTTTTCAGGAACTCTGTTTATACAAAAATGTTTCTATAAAAATATTTACTTTGAAACATTCCTGTCTCATACTTTTCCATGTTGGCACTTGGTTATTTTCAAATTCACTGTGACATAAAAATGTTTATGTTTTAATTTCACTGTCTGTGCTAACTGTTCTCTCAGTCTGGAATATTTTTTCCCCCACAGATCTTGTGTCAACTTCCTTTCCAACTTCAAATTCGTTCAGATGCCACTTTCAAAAGATGAGGCTAACCCTGGTAATCCTATTTAACATGTAGACTTGCCCTCCAGAATCTTTATATTCTCTACTTTTTAAATATCAATAGTCTCACCTATCATACTATGTAATTCAGTTTTATGTTATAGCCTTTTTTTTGTCCTTTTCTATCCACTAGAATGTAAGCAGAAGTAGGCAAAAATATATCTGGCTTCTTCATTCTCTGACAGACCTCATGATTTTAATGCAGCACCAGTATGAGAATAAGTACTCAGTATATATTTGTCGAATCAATGAATGAAGGTATCACATTGGCTTAGGGGCAAAAAAAGCAGGGTTCAAGGTGCCACGGATAACATCATTATCTTTGTTATTTTCATTAGCACTAACTACATGCATTTAAAGTTGTTTGCTGGCCACATTTTTATTATAAAGATATGGATGACTCCTAGACAAAACCTTCTCTCTCAGTGTAAAGCGCGGAGGGGGGGGGGGCTGTTGCTTAGTAAGTTGCATTTAATTCCTGATGGAGTTACTGAAACTATATCTATAACACGCATAGGAGACATATATAAACATGATGACAGGAATTTTAGATATTACTGAAAATCATTTGAGATGAAACAGTAGCACATTCAAAAACATGTATATATGGGCTGGAATATATGTTCAATCAATATATATTTATAGAAATACCTTGACAGAGACAAGAAGGGGGGAAATGAAAGAGCCTTCTTCCAGAGAATAATTTATTGTTTTTCTGTGCCCAAACTGAAATACTACCATTTAAAATTTATTTTCCACTGATCTCTAACATAAAAGACTTACACCTGAATGAAAGGTTATAAATTTAAGTCTTACTATATTTGAAGAATTTAGCTTAGGACTCAGAAGAGCAAATGTTGTCTGAGGCAGCGAGTTATTAATAAAATGTTTTAGTTTTATAATGAGACTAAGCATTGAGCACAGAAAGTAGTTCAGAATACAAGCTATCCTTATAATGAATAACTGTGGAGCTTTAAATGCCCATTCTCCAGTTAAGACAGCCATTTCACAAAGCATAAAGTTTTCACTGATTCTACTCTAGACCACTGAAGTTTTATGAATAAGTGATTTATTACAGATCAAAAGCATTCACCATTGTTTGAAATTAGATGTCTCTAAAATAAATTATATAATGATAAATGATTCATATTTAGTTGAAAAATATTAGGTAGGGTTAATTTCTAGTTTTTTTCAGTGCATGCTCAAACCCTCATTTTTAGTTGTCTGCTAATGCTTCCTGACACATCAGATTGTTGATTGTGAGAAGCTCAAGTTTCTGTCGTCTCAACAGGTACTGACAAGGGACTTAATTATCGTTGCAATCTGGATTAATTTAATTCCATTCAAATGAGCATTGATTGGCATTAGGATTATAATTAGGACATTATTCAAAACGTACCCGGCTTCAAATATTCCCTTCATTTATCTGCCCTGTATTTAACCTTCTCATGAAATTAGACAAATTGAAATATAAAATGAGTACTTGCTTACATAAAGGTAGACATTTTTATAATCTTTATTCTATAGCAGATTGTAAGGGAGAAAATTCAAAAGAGTTATGTAATTTTCTTAAAGGGAGTTGATCAATAACTAATTTACCTTAAAGAGGTGATCAACACCTGATTGCCACCTTTGTGTAAACCACCAGAACTTGATAATAACCATGGCAGCTATAAGTCTGCAAATTATGTTAAAGACATTATACCATAAAATTAAATTTCTGTCAATCTTGTCTTGACTACAAAGTTATGGCAGAGAAACACTAATAAACTTGGTTATAATAGGTCAAAAATGTATCTAAACTATAGGAATAAGAGGTAGACAACTTCCTGTCTACCTTTTAAGGCTTTTCCTGCTCCTTAAGTTAGAAGATCATTAGGAAAAAGATCTGTTCGCCAGTAGAAAATACAAAAATATTAGGAATATTCATTAAAAATATTGTATCACGGCTCCATCTTACCCACTTTCTATGCCTGACATTTAATATAAGGAAGGCATGTTGATAAATTTGGCAATAGCTTTCCAGATATCAGTATAGTATATCTGATTATGGCTATGGCGCTGGTAAATCTAGCTTTCTCTCTATTATCTCTTATGAACTGTAATAGTTATTGTGCTGTGTTACCAAATATTTTCTTCTGTCTGTCTTCCTATTCGATGGCATTTTACCATTTATTACTCTGCATTTGCTTGGGCCACCTGACTGGTTGGGGATAATTAATTGTAAGAGGCAGTAGTGTGAGTCACTGTCAGACAGGAGAATTTAATTGCCAATAAACAAGTCTAATGCGATCTCTTTTGCTCCACTATAGTAACACACAAATGTCAACTTAGTGGCTTTTCTAATCAACTCGATCCCTGGAGTGAGGGAATGTGAAATAAAGCCCGCAGTTTGTCTGAAATGGACATGTTAAGCAGAGGGAGACATTAATCCTTGTTGTTTAAGATCACTGTAGTTCAGGGATTGTATTTCTACTGCATTGTAACCTAATCTGATATCTAAAATAATTTAATAACTGTTTTAGAAGCCCATCTATCTATCTATCTGCCTCCCCTTGTCCTAGGCACATTGAATACAAACAATGATGAACATGACTGATGCACATCATGCTATAGGGGTTAAGATGATAAACACACAAAAAGAAACAATTTTATATAATTTTCAATGACATAATAGTACTATGAAGTAATTTAAGCAGGGTAATTATAAGGAGCAAGTAAAGGAGGTGTCTGAAACAGTGACATTTGAACTAAGAAGATAAACAAAGAGGCAACCCTGTGAAAATCCAGAGAAAGTGCATCTTAGATGTAAGAAAACAGTTTCCAACAATAAAAATAATTTAAATTGAGGAGACAGAATAAAGTCCTATATGTCTTGAGATGACAGAGAGAGGAGTCTGAAATTAGACTGGGGTGAGAAATGGGACCAGTTGGTATATAGCATGGAAAGATGTTTGCAATAGCAATTTATTGAAATGTTAAAATGAACAGGGGAGTGATCTGATCAAATCTATGTTTTGAGGAGATTATATGCTGCACTGTAAAAAATTAACTGGCTGGGCAAAGATGGAAGGGAGAACAGTTAGGACCCTACATCAGAATGCAATGTGTAAGAGGCTGTTGACACTAAATAGATTTTAATGATGGGAAATAGGAAAGAAAGAAAGAAAGAAAGAAAGAAAGAAAGAAAGAAAGAAAGAAAGAAAGAAAGAAAGAAAGAAAGAAAGAAAGAAAGAAAGAAAGAAAGAAAGAAAGAAAGAAAGAAAGAAAGAAAGAAAGAAAGAATCTGAGCTATACTTGAAGGTAGCACAGAAAATACACACCATTGTTTGGAAAAAGTGGTGTTAAGGAACAGGGATAAAAGACGAAGGACCAATCTTAAGGCTTTGGCCTAAGAAAATGTGTGTATGGTGGTGCAATTATGGAGCATGGGTAGTAAGGTGGAAATTTGCTATCATCATGTATTTCCTCTAAAATGTATGTTCTTTAAACTTTAATTATAATAGAGATATAAATTTTTAGGACAGAAAAAATGGTATAACTTTTCTCCTTCTAAGCACATACCACAGGTATTAGCACAATCCATAAAAGGTCTACTCAAGAAATCCCATTCTGCTAGACTATATACACCATTAAGAGTAGTGTTAAAATGTAATAACATTATTAACATTAAAATAATATCTTCAATATTACTGATATTATAAATTAAATATTACATAATTTACTTTAGGCCAAATTCTTTTGAATACTTTTATATACTTTATTTTACTAGCCTTTTCAAATCTACCATTAGCTTTATATGACAATTAAGGCAACACCATCAGAGACTTTTAAATGGCTTGCTAATAAATATAGGTTGGTGGCAGAAATGCTATAAAAATTAAAAAAGGATGACTACTAAACTAGTAAATTGTTCGGTAGCATAATGCATTGTATCTTACTAAATTGTCTTCCATGGAAACCCATCACACATTTGAGAACAGAAGGCAAGGTCAAAAGAAAAGAAAGATGAGTCCCATCTATCAACAAAGTGTCCCATTTAATTTCTTATTTGCAGGTAAAAGTATACAGGTACCATAATTCTAAAAGATAAGTAGATATCAAAATCTCAGAGAAGAAAGAAATGACCAGGAATGTATCATGAGGTTTTTTAGAGGATATCTGACAATGTGACACTCCTTAACATTTCTGTTCTAGTGAAATCAGATATGGCACGTTGAAAAACAGCTCTAAATTTTGATTGATTGTTTCTTTTTTTTCAACTGACAATACATTACCCAGGGTAGTGTGCACATAGTAAGAAGTTACATCACTTTATTTACACTTGGGTGGAGGGAGAGGAAGGTTTTATGTGAGGTAAAATAAGAGGATGAAATTGTTTCCCATGTATTCCTAATTCCCCAAAACAAAGGATTTAGAGGCTTTTCTCAATCCCAAATGCTTAAAGCTATTTCTTTCTATGGCTGCTTTGTTGAATCACAGTTCAATATATCTGAAAACCTTAAAGCACCATTTCTCAGGATAAAATGTGTATGTGTTTGCAAATGGTAATGATACTGATCATAGACTTTGAGGTATCATAGTTATCAGAAAATGGAAATATTATGATGCCAAATATTTGTTCAAAATATATTTTTTATTGAAGACAAGACAGTATTTTTTGTCAAGCTTATTTAAAATTCAGTTTCTATCAGTTACTCCAAAGAGTTCTGACTAATTGAAGAGAATTAAATAGGGCAAATATCTTTATTTCCAACAGGGAAAAGTCTATTATTCAAGAAGCCAAGTGTGCTATCATTAACCTTTACAACTTAATATTAAATATTGGACTGTCAGAAGAGTCATGACACATTTTTGCAATGAAAAACATAGAAAAAAATACATCATGACTTTTCTGACAACCCAATATACGATTATAAATAAAAGTACTTACATAAAAGTAAATTTGATTATGTAACTTATAATCAGGAGCTCCTGATAGAACATTTAACTCTGTGATGCACCCTAAGTAATATTTTATTTATTTACTTACTTACTTACTTACTTACTTACTTACTTACTTACTTATGTTTTTCTGTGGAGCTATCCAGTTGCTCAAAGCAATACTGATTGAGAAGATAAGTCATTTCCCAAAATTGCAGTCACGATATTGCTAAAAATAAAGTGACAGTACATGTGTCATTCTGTTGCTTTGGTCAATTTATCTAACTTTCTTGACCTCCACTCAATTCCAATGATTCTAGTTTTAGTAAAGTTTTAAATCTGGTAGCATCTTGGTGATTTAAACTTTCATTACAAACTTTAAAATCAGACTGTAAATTTCCCCCTAAAAAAAAAAAAATGCCTTCTGATGATTTGAGATTTTATTGAATCTGGAGACCAATAAAATGTTTCAAAATTAAGCAAGAGCCTTCTAAATAACTACTTAATCATATCATGCCTTTCAATCCTTAAACATGGTATATTTCTTTAGATTTTTTAGTGTTTTACATATAGTTTTTCTTAATGCACATTCTTATTTGACATAGGAATTATTTAAAGTATTTTGCTTAATTTGCAAATATTTGGTGATTTCATTTATCTTAATGTTATTTATTTCTAGTTTAAATCCACTGTGGTCAGAGGACATGCTACATGAAGGCAATTTATTGAGTTTTTCTTTTATGTTCCATACCCAGTATATAATGAATTTTAATACATGAAAGAAGAGCCTTCTATAAGTTTTTATTGTAATATTCAAAATCTGTAAACTAAGTAAATTCATTAGTCATGTTTCAAATAGTATTTATCATTAATATTTTTTCTGCTCGATTTCAGTCACTGATAAAGGTAGGTTCAAATTTTCAATTATGTGTCATTTTCAGATGTCCCTTTTTAACACTTTCAATATTTTTGTTCATTTTACAGAATTCTAGTCGTATTAGGAGCATTAAATCTTAAGAATGGCATGGGCTTCTGTTGATTGAACCTTAAATAATTATCTCTTTTCCCTCAAAGAATACATTTGTTCTTAAGATGTATGCATTACTGTTTACAATATAAAACTTCACAATATGTATTTCTCTTCCTTCTAGTTTTAATGCACGTTCTTATATTTATAGTATTTCTTATAACCAGTATACAGTGAGGTGAATATTTTTAAAATCACATTTGGGAATCATTGACTTGTATAAAAATGTCTATCTTTAGATAATTTTAGACTGACAGAAGAAATGGAAATAAAGAAAGTTGGTGTTTTCTTTCTCCCAGTTTTCCCTCATATTTACATTGCACATTTCTCAAAAAATTGGCTAGAGAGCCAGCTCACCAAGGAAATTATCTTTCCTGTCATGAAACTTAGTGTCTTTACACATTGTTTCTTTCACAGCCCACCAATGTCTTAAAAATATGACATATTTTAATATTTTCACTTATTTCTATCTATTGAAGAAGGAACTGTGGCCTGCTGCATATAACACCTTATCAGAAAACAACATTTATTTAAATTTAAACTAATTGTGATGCAGGAATATTTTTATATTATCTAATAATTAACAGTATAGGGGAAACACCTTAGATTTTTGTCATATTTCCCAATATGTAATTCAAAGGATAGATTATTTCAGATGATTAAGTCTACTAATGTTATTCTTCCCAAAGATACCTACTGACTTTTTATTAGCTGGTATATATTGAAGTGTTATTTCTAACTTTGAGTGCAGATTTATATGTGGTTATTTTCTCACTCCTTTATTAGGTTTCCTTAGTAATCAATGGCTGTATATGAAACATAGATTGGCAACTATAGGAGTGCTTTTGTGACCACTAAACCAACCAAACTCATGTAGTCTCCATAGCGATCACTAGGAGGTAAATAGAGCAAGTTATTCCTAATTTAATAAGGTTTCTTGTCTGTTATAAATATCCTATACATGCTAAGTCACTCCCATGTTTCTTCACTTTCTGCAAGATGCCTTAAATTCTATTGAAAAGCTTTGCTCATTATCTTTATATCTTTAATATGGCGATACCACTACTATCAAAGCAATTTAATTTGTGGTAACAAGATGGATTTTAAACAGTTATGGGTGGCAAGACTGGGCAGAAGACAGAGGAAAGGTTTGAAAGTAAGGGTAAAAGAGAATTAATAAAAGAGACTAGAGACTGTAGAGCAAAATGTCCTCATTGCCCAAAGTGATAGCCACCTGGGTGTTATTGGAAAACTCATCTGCCACTAGCTAAATTTTCAATTGTTCTAAAATACTTACGTTACCTGGGATGATAAACGTAAAATATTAACAAGAAATCCAAAGGATAACAAGAGATAAAATTTTTACTATTAATGATTTAAAACAAATGGAAACAATTTTATAACAATTACAAAAAATTAGTGCAAAGCCAGATATTGTTCATGTTACTGAGGTCTCTAGACATATTGAATATATGCTGGAATAAGTGAATTTGCTGAATTGTGGTAGCATTAATCATGAAAAATAAAGGGAGAAAGAAGCAAAATTGGCTGTGAAAAAGATTTCTAACCTGAAATTTTAAATAACTCTTTATTCTTGAGAGCATCTTGTGTTGTGTTTCTGCTTCCCCCCCACCTCAAAATGGTATAGTTATCCTTAACTATACTAAAGATTTTTTAATTATAGTGTGTTTACATTGCAAAAAATTTTTGTATGTGAAGAACTTTATACTTCAAATTAAATAGATCAAAAGTCTCTATGAAGAGATTTAGTAGCAAAATTGCTGTCACATTAAAAATGACTTGATGTTCATTAATGCCAATTTTAAGTCATTTGCTTTCTCAGCTGGCTTTCTTTTCCTTTCTGTTAAATCACAACTAGTTAAGCCACACTGTGATCTTCTAATTAACACTTCAGAAACATATAATTAGCACATTATTTATTGCTTTTTATCTAATTGCCTATGCAAAGAATTTTAAACTTTATATTGTTAAACCTGTGTCTTTGGACTTTTTTACTTTTTAGGATAGCAGCTTTCCTGGGGACAATCAATATACCAAATTTGATTTGTAGTTGTATGGACTTACCATAGTTTGATACATATGAGAATATAGTTTCTAAAATTATATATTTATAAATCCATTTATCTATCTATCTGTCTGTCTGTCTGTCTGTCTGTCTATCTATCTTTATCCTCCTTTACTGAATTGTTGTGTTCAAAAACTTAACTTCACTAGTGATAAGGAAAATGCAAATCAAAACCACAATGAGATGTCACCTCACACCTGTTAGAATGGCTATTATCAATAAAAAATAGCAGCTGTTGGAGAGGATGAGGAGAAAATGGAATGCTTCTACACTGACAGTGGAAATGAAGACTGGTACAGTCTCTGTGGAAAACAGTATGAAGGGTCCTCAAAAAATTGAGAATAGAGCTACCATATGACCCTGCAATTTCTCTTTGGCATATCTACACCTAAAATTTGAAAACATATATTCAAAAATTCTATATATATCCCTAGTGCATTGCAGCATTCTTCATGGTGGCCAAGTCATGAAAACAACCTAAATGTCCTTCGATGGATGACTGGATAAAGATGATGTGGTACATATATACAATGGGATAATACTCAGCCATAAAAAGGGTTGAAATATTGCCATTTAAAACAACATGGATGGATCTTGAGAGAGAATCGTGCTAAGTGAAATAAGTCATATGGAAAACTACAGGAACCATACTATTTCACTCATATGTGGGATATAAAATGGAAAGTAACAAATGAACAAATAATAAAAAAAAAAAGAACTCACAGACACAGACAACAGTTGGTGGTTACCAGAGGCGAGGGGTGAGGAAGGATGACGAGGGTAAAGGTGGTTAAATATACGGTGATGGGAAGACACTAATGTTCGGGTGGTGAGCACATAATGCAATATACAGATGAAGTACTATAAAAATGTACACTTGAAACTTATAGAATGTTATTAAGCAATGTTACCCCAATTAATTATAAAAACAAAAAAAAATCTTTATGTGGTTTCATAATGCAAAGGAAATTGCTAAGAAAAGGCAAATTTGGGGGAAAATTTTAATGTATCTTTATTGCTCAGATATTTGTAATCAATTTTAGCAAATGATAGGCTCTGAAGAGCTATAAAACTTAAATCTTGCTTAAAAGACTATTTCCTATGCTAGTTTGCAGAATACTCTTTGTTTACACATTAATATATAAGGATAATCCTTTGAACTAGTTGTTCCATCAACTTTCATAAACACCTGAGTATATTTTTGGAAATTAGGCATACATTTATTTTTTATATAGAGAAAATTCCATAGAGTAGTATCTCATTTTATTTAAATTTAAGGCCATAATTCAAATAACTATCAATTATCACCATATGAATGTTTTTCTGTATTTAGTGCTAATACTGAAGACATTATTAGTACTTCCATATTAGTACTAATATTGAAGGTAGGTTACGCATACCTTCCCATTAACAATTTTTACTATCGTTAGTTTTCAAAAGAAAAAATAATTTAAAATTTGCTTTCTGAGTGTTTTACAAGGAGTATGTCTATGTAAAATGAAAAAAACTATAAGGAAAGAATGAGAATCTGCAAAATAATTGAAAGGTATTGCTTTTATTTAGAGAACACTGCAAAAGAATGTGTTCCATATAGACAACTTTGGTTTAAATGAAAAGAGTGTTTTTATGATTCTTTCTCGGAATATCTGTTAAAATAGATAGATCTCAGTTCTCTTTCTGGCTATCCTCGATTCACAAGATCAAGGGAACAGAAAGAGATGAGAAAAAGGAAAATGAGAGTGAGGCCTATGTTTTTAAAATAGCAACATTTTCTAAGAAAAAAATTGCCTTCATCTAGGTGAAGCAGTGGTCTCCAAGAGATAGTTGTATCTACTCTATTAAATAATAGCTCCTAGAGATCATGGATATAGTATATTCAACTGTCATCTTTGTTTTCAGCAGCAATAACATCATCTGGCATATTCCAAGTTAAATGAATTTTCATATACCATAATCTAGAGAGAAAAAAATGCTGTGTGTGACTGTGTATGTGTGTGTGTGTGTGTGTGTGTGTGTGTGTGTAGAGATGAAAGGAAAACATTTTGGGGGTAAAATTTTCTAATTCTCTATTTCTGGCTCAGATTAAAAAGTAACTCACAAACTAACAAATCATATATATATATGTGTGTGTGTGTGTGTGTGTGTGTGTGTGTGTGTGTGTGTGTGTGTGTGTGATAATTGATTGGATAATACAAGGAAATGTAAGGAAGTAGATGAGGATATTTCAGTGTTTGATATTGTTATTGTCTCTCTCTCCCTAGCCAATTTTGGCTATTTTCTTTTGAACATTAACTTTGGAATACATTCTAGATTGAAATTATACAAAGAGTTTCAGAAAGTTTTGTGTTATAGAATGTGAGAGGAAAATATTGTTCCCAAATCTGTTCTTTGATTAGAAATAACACTTCCACAACTTTGGAAAATATTATACACTGAGAGTTTAACTCTGTGATAGGACAAAACCTAACAAGGAAGCTCAGCAATATCTATAAGATTGATGATGCTTATCTGATACACTGAACAGCTCCAGCTTTGAGATCCAAATATTCACTAAAAGTTCCACATAGAACAAGCAAAATAATCAGTTTGGAATCAAAGCATATCCAGTACTGGTTAGAAGTGAGATCGTGCTCCCAGAGAAAGAATGTTCAGATGATGAGAATCATCTCTGGAACATTCAAGGATTGGGTGATGAGAACCATTTAATGTGATTGCCTTAAGAGCCGGTATTTTTTAAAATATATTTATTTGATTTTATATTGAGTGTTAATGAGTGCTTGTTTTGAATCAATCATTTTAGTAGACTAAGAACTTTATAATTGTTTGTGGATACATGAATTTAGCTCACAATAAAGGAAAAAAATAATGTATTTGTGAATATCTCACCTAAAAATGAACCTATGTCTGTCTGATATCAAATTTTCTGGGTATGATGAAAGATCATCATTTTGTTTTTCTTAAGTATCATCATCTTGTTTCTTCACTTTTTTTTATTAACTAATGTCTATCAGGAAATTAAAAAGAATGGATTTCAGCAATCGTATAACCATATGACACTTCTTTCCTCCTCTTTCTCTCATCCTCTCTCCCATTATAATGTAACTAACATTCATATTCCACTCTCAAAAAAGTAATTTTCTATACATCTTTTTTACTAAATTATTTATAGAAAAGTAACCACTCACTTTGTGCCCTTCATAAAAGAGAATCATTCATAGAAAGATTCTCTATGAATCCATCCATTTTAAATCATAAACCATTGTTCTGAGTGATGTTATTAAACAAAGAAACAGACAGAAAGAACCGTAGACCAGCTAAAGAAGACTTGAACAATATTCTGAAAGGTTTTCTTTTTTTGTCTGTTTGTTTTTTTGTTTTATTTTTTTAGTGATCCTTATGTTAGCTTCTGCATTTCAAAGTTTTGGGAAGCATATATATAGGCAAAGTGTGTTAGCCCAGATAATTAGCAACAATGGTGGTCAAGCCTCAACATATCATATCATACTGTATTCTGCAGCCATGGTGATTTTTTCCTCCATAACACTGAAATTGATGGAGTGGGTTTGACTCAAGTATAGAAATGTGTGGGGTGTGTGTGTGAGACAGAGAAGGGGTAGGGGCAGTTATGTTTCCAGAAGTAGTAATGAGAACTTCACTCACTTTTATGTAATTATCTTCTATATGTTCCCATATGGCTGAAGATTTTAGTATCCGTAAACTTTTACTCCGTATCTGGCTATTAAAATTGATTGATTTTTGTATATTTCTAAACATACTATCTTTCCTAAATCACTTTTGATCTACCATTTTCAATTGATCTTGTGGTTTTCAGGTGAACAATTATAATAATCTTAAGTTATTATAATATTATTCCTTCTGGAAATATTTATATTGTATCTAGATTAATTGCACTCTACAACTTGATATTAAAAAAATCGTGCCTTATATTTTGAAATGGAAATAAACAAAAGGATTTACCTTATCTATTTTCTCCTCTAAGCCTTTAGCTGACTCATAGTAACATCTGTATCTAAACACCCTGTCAATTCACATGGCTTCTGTGAAAAGATTGACACTATCAATAGTGACAGATTCTGAAGAATCCATATAATATTATAATAGCCATGCGAGACAGAAATCAGGTGAGCAGGTGGTAAGATACAACTGCTAAATATGCATCTTAAACTCATTAAGAACATCTTGATGGAGGGGCAGAATCAAGAGAAAAGTTATAGATGCGAAACAAAAATAAAAGCAAGGCCAGCAGGTGTAGCTCTTCTCAAAGGCTAATATTATTTTGTATTATAGAAAAATTTTGCTGTACTCCATCAAAGCGATCATGTTGTTAAATGACTTTTAAAATGTACTAATTGTAAAGTAAATCAATAATGTCTATTTCTCCATTAAAATACGTAGATACAAAAAATAAAATTATATGTTCAATATTTTTAGAACTGGATAATTGTGGCTTTTCCAATTCAATTATTCAGAAATACCGAAGTTAGTCAAGTATCCATTCTATTTTAATTCAAAATAGAAATTGGTAAAATAAAATAATTGTGGCAGCAATTACCTATATGTCACTAGTAGCCATATAATAGTAGTGTCATTATGGGTTAAAATCAAGTCATTGGAATATTTCATATGGCAGTGTTCCACACAATAATTGTAATCATTACTAAGCATATGGCTCAAGTTGCTTAGAGTAAATCTTACTAAATTAATATGTCATAAGTTATTTCAATGTTCTATAGTACTATTCCCTTAAAGGAGGATGCTAATATTTATTTGATAGGGACCTTGTGAACATTACATGAAAGTGTATGTAAAATGTTTAGTAAAGTGAGTGGCAAAAAGAGTAAAAATATTGGTAAACAAATAAGCCATATTGGTCAGTTAAAGTATGCATTTAAAGTTGTCCTCAGATTGAACATTTGTAAATTTCTGTAACTCATTACTTAATGCACAAGATCTAGTCTTAAATAGTTGCATTTAACCTTAATTTAAAAAATTTATTTGTATACATGTGACTTTTTTTGCTTATATTGCATACTCATACATGAATTCTTGCCTAACTTGAAAATTCTTTTCTCTACTTCAGAAATTCTGAATTAAAGTCTGTTAATTATATTACACATGTTCTTGAAGTATTCTGCTCCTAATTTTTTTTTTTTGCCTGTACTGGAGTATTTTTAATTTTTAATTTTATTTTGAAACAATTTCATACTTACTGAAGAAAACTTGCAAGAATATCAAAAAGAGGTTTCACTTACTCTTCACTCAGAGACCCCACTCCAGTTGTGTCAGTGGCCCCAGTAGTGTCCACAGCTAAAGGACCTCATCCGAAATCCTGTGCTGTATTCAGCTATGTTTCTCCCGTATTCTTCAGTCTGGAATAGTCTTCAGCCTTCCTTGCCCCCTACATTTGCAGACTCGTCAGTGTAGAGTGACCCTCAGAGTTTTGGATTTGTTTGCTGTCTCTCTATAACTAGGCCCAAAGTATGCATTTCTGGCAGAATGGCACAAAACATGGCCTATTTCCATTCCTGAGGGCATTAACACTAAGCTTTGATGGATAATATTTTCCAGATTTTCCACAATACAGTTACTTTTTCTTCCCTTTAAAAAAAACTTTAGTAAGACTTTATGTTTTTAGAGCAGTTTAGGTTTACAACAAAATTGAGAGGGAGGTACAGCTATTTCCCATATATACCCCCTGCCCTCACTCATACACAGCCTCCTCCGTTATCAACATCACTTACCAGAATAGTTTTGTTGTTGTTGTTTTGTTTGTTTTTTTTTAACCATGGATGAACCTACATTGATACATCACAATCACCCAAAGTCTACAGTATTTTACCTTAGAGTTCACCCTTCGTATTCACTTGATGGGTTTGGACAAATGTATAATTACGTATATACATCATTATAATATCATAGAGTATTTTCAGTGCCCTGATAATCCTCCATGCTCTATATATTACAATAGTCCCTCCATATCCACGATTTCAGTTACCTACAGTCAACCATGGTTCAATAATAGTAATGGAAAATTCCAGAAATAAAAAAAAAATGTTTTAAATTACAAGCCATTGTGAGTAGTGTGATGAAATCTTGCACCATCCAACTCCATCACCCCCAGGATGTGGGTGATCCCTTTGTCCAGCGTCCCCCCTTGTATATGCTTCCAGCCCATTAGTCACTTAGTAGCCATCTAGGTTATCTGATCAATTGCTGGGGTAATGTCATGCTTATGTTTAAGTAACTCTTGTTTTACTTAATAATGGCCCCAAAGTCCCAAAGTAGTGATGCCGGCAGGATTTGCCAAAGAGAAACCACAAAGTGCTTCCTTTAAGGGAAAAGGTAAGTAGAGTATAAAAGATATTTTGAGGGAGGGAGACCACATATATGTAACTTTTATTATAGTATACTATTATAATTGTTCTATTTCATTATTTATTCTTTTTAAATCTTTTACCGTGCCAAATTTATAAAATGAGCTTTATCATAGTCATGTGTGTATTGGAAAAAACAGTATGTATAAGTAATAGCCACAGTTTCAGGTATCCACTTGGGGGTTTGGAAGGTATCCCTTGTGAAAAAGGAGGGACTCTTTAATATCTACCCCTCTCACTCCTCTCCCTTGCAGCCACTGAATTTTTTTATTGTCTCAATAGTTTTGTTGGGTTTTTTTTCAGAATGTCTTATAGTTGGAATCATACAGTGAGCAGCCCTTTTCAGACTTGCTTCTTCCACTTAGTAATACACATTGAAGTGTCCTCCGTTTATTCATGGCTTGAGAGCTCATTTGTTTTAAATGCTGAAAAGTACTCCATTGTCAGATTGCACCAATTTATTTATCTACTCATCTAATGAAGGACAGCTTGGTCCCTCCAATTTGTGCCAATCATGAATAAAGCTGTTATAAACACCTGTGGGCAGATTAGTGCGTGGACATACATTTTCAAATCCTTGGGATAAATAACAAGCAGCATGATTACAGGATCATGTGATAAAAGTATGTTCAGTTTTGTAAGAAACTGCCACACTATGTTCCAAAGGGGCTGCACCACTTTGCATTCTCACCAGCAATGAATGAGAGTCCCTGTTGTTAAACATCCTCGTCAGCATTTGGTGCTGTCAGTGTTCTGGATTTTGGCCATTCTAATAGGTGTGCAGTGGTATCTCATTGTTATTTTCATTTGCATTTCCCTGATGACCTATGATATGGAGAATCGTTTTCATAAACCTATTTTCCATTTGATTATATTTTTTGATGAACTGTTAAGGTCTTTGGCCCATTTTTAATGGGATATTTTGTTTTGTTATTGTGAAATTTCAGAATTCTTTGTGCATATTAGATAACAGTCCTTTATCAGATGTGCCCTTTGCAAATAATTTCTCCCAAACCTATGGCTTGTCCGCTAACTCTCTAGATCCTCTTTGCAGAGCAGAAGTTTTTAATTTTAATTAAAGTGCAATTTATGAATTCTTTATTTTACAAATCATGCCTTTCATGCTATATCTAAAAAGTCATCGGCAAGCACAAGGTCATGCAGATTTCCTCCTAAATTACCTTCTAGAAATTTTAGTGCTTAATCCATTTTGTCTGTAATCCATGTTGAGTTAATTGTTGGGAAATGTGTAAGGTCTAGCCTAATACACATATGCAAAATATGTTAATACTATTCTATTTAAAAATATGTGTTAGTGTCATTATTTCTAAACAGATACTTCAGTATAAAATTAAATACATATCATCATTCTTGTAGGGAAAGAAATGCAAAAAGCTATAACACAACAACTTAAATACTATCGATGTAATGGTTTCTATGGGACAATATAGATCTCCATGATGCATTTTTACATGCATAATTAATTCATGAAACATAGTGTAAAAACCTCTTTTGTAAATGTATTTATATGGATATGCAAAGAAAAATGTCTAGAGGATATATATCAATCACTTTTTAAAGTTATATCTGCATAATTGAATTACACTGACTTTGCCTTTTTTAATATCTAATTTTCCCTAATAAATAGGATTAATTGTATAGTAGTATTTACTATAATAAAACAAATTTCAGAATAGTGTTATTTTCAAATTTCAAGTCACTACTTTTTTTCAAAAAAGTATAATTACTTACTATAAGCTACGTAGTTTGGGGGCCTCGGGGAAATAATGGCGATCTAAAGAAAACATATCAACCTCCAACTCTGGAATCATATTTTCTTCTTATGTTATTTAACTTTAAGAAATACGCTTAGAGGCAACATTGGTCTCCTGCAGCTAAAGCATTAAGAGACATCTACACATTTTATAGATAATGCTAGCAGGGATTAGGAGAATTTCTTGCAGTTATCACTAAGTGATGACAAACACAGCTAGAAAGCCACCCGCCTTGGTGGGGTGTTATAAGAAGTTGTCTCTTTTGACCACACCTGCCTCTGACTTTTTAAGTCCCAGCAAACAAGTGAGTGAAACTCTCTGAGGCTCAAGAGATATGGTAGAATAGACAATAATGAAATAAAAACTAAATAATATTCAAAAGGTTTGCATGTAAATATGATATATATATATATATATATATATATATATATATATATACACACACACATTTACATATGACATATGAAAATAGTTTAAATTATTTCTGGAAGATAAGGTTGATAATTACCCAAAGGCTTTTTATTTTTATTCCTCAGTTTAACGCAACTGTCCATATTATTATTTTTTTCAGACTAAGGAACTTTTAATAAAATGATATGTGTTTAGAATAATAAATACAAGCAATTTATAAAATTAAAGATAGTATACTAATAATATACGCACTACCAAAAATATTTTTTAAGCAAAGTAAATAAACACACTCTGAAATTTTAGCCCTTTGCCCAATTTATAGGGTTAATAAATCTTTAACTGATTTCCAAGGAGGAATTGAAGAGTTATAGATGCCCAATGAACGAGACAAGATAATGGTAGCTACAAATCAGTTCCCAGTTATTCAGTGTACTGTCCCCTTTTGCCTGTTTGCTGAGGCTGACATAGGGCAAGTATGTTTAAATAATATTCTTAAGGGAATTTTTTAAGAGAAAAGAGGCTTCAAACTAAGAAAATAGCAATAATCACTAAGATATTTAAGAATGTCTGAAAACCTCCCGGGAGAAAACTCATATTTTGAGACTAACAAAATGGAATTGATTACTCTATAGTTGGTGGTTGTAGGTTCCGATTAATGTGTGGTTAAGTTGATTTAAATGAAGGCAGTAAAACATAAATCTATTTCAACGCCTAAAACTGCTCTGAACATCTATGAACATCAAATCATAGAAAGTTAGAAGGCTAATTACACTGAAAGAGTATAATCTTACCTAATTCTACCTTTTTTATACACTGAAAAAATAAGGACCAGGGATTTACATTATTTCTCCCTGTTTAGGAAAAGACAATTAAAAGTGATAGTATCCAACTCCAATTTAGTGCTTTTTTCAAAACACCTGTGTAATTGGTTTTCAATTCTTCCTAAATTAAACTGACTGACAAATAGCATGTTCAACATATGAGAAATACAAATAATAAATCTATCTCCCTGGAAGGAAAACTTTCTCTTTTACCTATTCTGTTTTTAAAGAAAAGGAAAGGAAAAAGAAAAAGAAAAACAAAAAACAAATAATTTCCCTAAAGAATTACTTCGTTTTTAGCCTTTAAATCATTTGATTTTAGTGAAATGGATGCAGTATTTTGCTCCCAGTATAAACTGCATAATATTTCTCATCTCTGTTTTATTCTTCATTGCCCAAATGTAATTGACTAAAATAAAATTAGTTCAGCAGATTTTTCTTCAGATTGTTGAAGCTGCAAACATTGATTTCTGAACTAACAGCACTTTTTACAATAATGATACAGATAAAGATCAGCATCATTAGATTATGGAGTAAAATTGCCTGAATATTCTTGGAAAATATAAATTGAAAATGATTATTAAGACTATCTTCAGCATAGTAACTTGAAAACACACAGAACATCTATTGCAAACTTGGATACAAACCATTACTTTGCTATTAAACAATTTTAGTCTAAATGTCTATAGTTTAGCACAATTATTATCTCATTACACAGGATGTTTATTTTATGTAGTGTAGAGTTCAACTCATTTTCTTTTTCAAAAATGAAACATAAATTACAACTTCAATAGACAAAATGTACACTAAATTAAAGGAATTAAATCTTTGAATAAGTGAAAGTTAATTTGATAAAGGCCTTTATGATGCTATTAAAATAACTAAAATCATCAAAATAATTAAAATAACTAGCCTCGGCACAGAACCAAGAGTCAGTTTGGAAAGCATTGACTATGAATGAAACACTTTAAAATATCATCATGTTTGTTGTGATCACCAATGAATCATTTGAAGTATTTATTGTCTCTAAGAGAAAACCCTTAATTTAGTTGAGACACTAAATTATAAATATACTGAACAGAAATATGAAGACTGCGTTATGGTTTTTCTTATACTCAGGGACATTGCTGCAATTTGTGGCATAATTAAAACGATTTTACAAGCAGTTAGTCATTAAGTGATTTTAATTTCCCATCTCTAATAAAAGAAAAAAGGCTCTGTAGTGGATGTACGATGCAACCATGAAAACAGTCTAAATCTTCACAACTGTCTGAAGGATTTCTCACAGAAGTATTCCTTGAAAATTAATACAAAAATGAAACGATTTCTTCCCATACCTTATTATACATTTTATTTAAAAAATTACCGTATTTCCCCATGTATGAGATGCACCCTTTTTTGAAAAATTTGGTGTCTAAAAACTGGGTGTGTCTTAAAGAGTGGTTGTAGACTTTTTTATGACGCACCCAATTTTTAGTCCCTAAAGTTTTCGAAAATGGGTGTGTCTTATACATGGGGAAATACGGTATATCAGATTTCAAATGTGAGTTATGGTTTGAACTGTGTCTCCAAAGAAAAGATATGTTGAATTTCAAGCCTCCTGTACCTCAGAATATTACCTGATTGGGAAATAGGTCATTACAAGAGTAATTAGTTAAGTTTAGATGAGATCATACTAGAGTAGAGTGGGTCTCTAATCCAATGGGACTGGTGTCCTTATAAGAAGAGGCCTGTGAAGACAGACACAGAGAAGAAGGACACCACATGAAGACAAAGGAAAATATAAGCCAAGGAATGCCAGAGATTTCTAGCACATAGCCAGGAGCTAAGAGGCAAGGAAGGCTTCCTCTAGTACAGCGGTTCTCAACCTGTGGGTCGCGACACCTTTGGGGGTTGAACAACCCTTTCACAGGGGTCACCTAAGACTATTGGAAAACACATATTTTTGATGGTCTTAGGAACCAAAACACTGCTCCTCTATCCGTCTCCATGCTTCAAGGCAAAATTTCATTTATTTGTAATTAGAAATAAATATTTCACAATA
>NW_017731994.1:230693-265646 GCF_001890085.2 Hipposideros armiger | reverse complement strand
TCAGTGGCACTGACATTCTTGTAGAGCGTTGTCACCATAAACTTTATGCAACTTTTCACAAGCTTGACGCACATTCTTCCCTTTATGGAAGTAAAACAGTAAAATATGGCAAAAATGCACAGTTTGGTCTTCCATCTTCAATGTGTTGTAAAATCTCCAAAACTCAACCAAATCACTCAGTCATTTTTAGAATGAAGCTAGAACTGTCAGCTGTCCAATGACTTTGCAATAACATAGATGCGAATGACTCTAGTACTTCCAAAAATGAACTAGTGCCATCTGTCACAAACATGCGTCATGTCTTCTCCAACAACCCAATAATATAACTCGTATTTTCATAGTTTCATCTCTGAAGGAGACAATGAACTTGAAAAAAGAAAAGTGACACCAAATTCTCACTAGTGATAAGTATATAAAACGCAAGTATAAAAATATTTTTTGCATGCTTCTATATGTATTTGCCAGCAATTAATAAATCTATTTATTGCTTCCCTTGGGTTTGCATTCATGCAAGGTATGTTCCCACTGAGAAATCTAAAAAGATATAAGTTGAATCTACAATATCTGTAACAAGCCACAGCCCCAAGAATAGCTAAAACAACCTTGAAAAATAACAAAGGGGAGAAAAATCACTGAGCCTGATAGTAATGTGTATTACAGAGCTACAGTGATCAAGACAGGGTCGTTGTGGGAGGATAGACACCAAGACCACACATGCGACTTTGGAAAGAGGGCTCATACATAGAGACACACAAGTAGGCCCAACTGATTTTTCACCAAGGTGCAGAGCAATTCTATAGAAAAGTTAGCCTTTTCAAGACGGTACCGAATATTTGGACATCCATATGTTTAAAATAAATTCATAAATAAAAGAACTTTGACTTAAACCTCTTATTTACATAAAAGTCAACACAAAGTATACAATGTTCAAATGGCCTTAGATGGAAAATGTAAAATTGTACAAGTATAAAGACAAAAAAATAGGAGAAAAATCTTTGACATCTAGAGCTATGTGAAGTTTCTCAGATTTGATACCAAAGTACTATCCATAGAAATAAAAAAAGTTGGTAAGTTAGACATCATTCAAATTAAACAACAGAAAAAGTTTGCTTTGCATAGGATTCTGTGAAAAGAATGAAAAGGAAATCTAAGAGTGGGAGAAACTCACTGCAAACAACTATTAGATGAACGACTAGTAACTAAATGAATAATGAACTCTTAAAATGCAAGGATAAAACACACAATTTAATTAGTAAATGGGACAAAGACATGAACAGATATTTCACTAAAGAGGAAATATAGATAGCAAATAAGAATATGAAGATATATTCAACATCATTACTTTTAGGGGAATGAGAATTAAAACCAAAATGAAATATTACTGCACAACTATCGTAATGGCTAAAACAAAAAGTAGTGATGACACCAAATAACATGAGGATGTGAATAACTGGGTCACTTGAAAATTTTTAGCAAAGGGTACAGTTACTCTATAAAATATTTTGGCATTTTATTATAAAACTAAACAATTATTACTCAACAATTGCACTCTGGTATTTATCCCAGATTAGTGAAAACTTACATTCACATAAAAACCTGAACGTGACCATTCACAGACGCTTTATTCATAATAGCCAAAAACTTAAGTCAACTCAGTGCACTTCAATGGATGAACGCTTAAGAAAACGGTAGTGCTGAAATAGTACTCTGCAATGAAAGGGAATAAGCTATGGATACACAACAGAATGGAGGAAATGATACTGTGTGAAAAAGTTAATTTCTATGGTTACATATTATTGTCTAATTTCATTTATATAAACTTCTTGAATTGACCAAATTATAGGAATAGAGAACAGATGAGTAGTTACCAAAGGTTAAGGATAAGGGCGACATAAGAGATGCTTATGGGGATGTAAATGCTCTGTATTTTGTCTATATCAAAGTCAAGATCCTAGATTGTGATATTATACTATATTTTTGCAAGATTTTACCATTGCGGGAAACTGGGTTAAGGATACATGGGCTCTCTCTGTATCATTTCTTACAGTCTCATTTGAATATACAATTAGCTCAAAAAAAAAGTTTAATTTTTTAAAAATATAAGGAAGAAAATGTCATTCCTTGGCTTAAAACATCACAGTGGGTTCCTATTTCACAGAGTAAAAATGTCAATTTTTTTACAATGACCTCAACACCCTACATGATTTGGCCCCACAGTACTTAACTGATAATCTTTTAAAAATTCAATTTTTTTGTAAACTCTATTCAATTACTTAGGGATATTTCAGCACTCCTAAAGGCCTACTGATAAGTAAACATGATATTCTTTTCCAGGATACTTAAAACACTACGTCGTTTAAGTTTAAATACTTAAAAAAGTACTAAATTTGACTTATAGTATTTATTATTTCCCAGAAACATATTAAATATATTCATAATAAGTAGAATATTATTGAACTAGATTTCTTACACAGCAGTACATTCATATAAAAATGTTAAATATCCACAAATCAGTATTTTAAATTCATGGCCATCAGAACATACGTACAGAAAAATATATCAGACAATCCAGGAAGTTTATTATCCATGATTTTTTTTTATATTATTTGCTATACAGTTAGAGGAACCATATAACTTATTGGTAAAACCAGTACACATTTTTTAGTACAGGAGGAGTTTACGATGTGACTCTGGTATAAACCTCGGCCATTGTAGTCAAACTAAGACACATACACATGTTCACTCTAAGGTCACATATGATCTGGTTTCTGTTTGACAATTCAGCTGACATCACACCACATTTCCATTTATTTTCTAGTCACCAGGTGCATTAGTTTTCTTTAAGTCCCTTGAGTACACCAGGCCTATGCAGAGATTTTCTAGATGCTTACACAGCCCATTGCATCTTACTGACCACTCTGAAAGTCTAACCATCCTGGGCTCCCATGCAGCTGGTTTGGACTGTGTTATGTCATTGGTGGTTGCACTTCCAGACTATCCATAAAGCTACTTGTATGATGTTCTCCAGAGTCTCCCTCTTTGCTCTTTGTTCTCAGATAGATAAATATAGAATGTCCAGCAAATGAGTCTCAGAGCCCCTATTCAGATGAGCATCACCCAAAAGAGCTATGAAACCACTTTTCCCATCCTAGGACGTCTTCCTTTGGCACACCATTTGCCTGAAAGCCTCGTCCCTCAGTTGTCACTTATCTACTAGTCCTACTCCATTAGGAGTCTTTGGTCAAATGCCACTTGCACGAAAAAGCCTTTCCTTACTAACTCTTATAGCACATTGTTTACCTACTCTTATTATACCTTGAACTTTCCTTCATAGCACCTGTCAAATATACAATATATGTTTATTTGTATTGTGGATTTTTAAAATATGTGTCTTCTCACAAGTCTACATACATTATACTGATTGATTTATTCCTCACTCATAACTTTTCCAAAAAATAGCAAATAGATGTTGAGTTGGACAATTGAATTAGAGGAGTTTGCCTTACCACCATTGGCACATAACATAGTAAACAAGGGTATCTGAATATGAGGGACTTGAGTGTGAAAGAGAAATAAAAAACAAAAGTATGCTGATGACGAAGAGTTGTTTAAAATAACTGTTATTAACTAAGGAAAATAAGAAGTATTGATGTTTTTGCTAAAGGACAATCACAGATTTAGATAAAAATAAATACAGTAGTATATTTTTCTCCAGCAACACTCAATGACAGAGGGAAAATATGAATGCAGGTGGTTTGGATGGTCAAAGCTCAATAATTTTAGGCAGGAAATAAGGAAAAAAAATAGAATAGTGAAAGACTATGTCAAGCAATAGTCAGTGTGTTCTGGTAATATGAGGGAAGTGAAATATTGTAGAATGAAAGAACTGGAGGTCTCAATAAGGAGGTTTAGAGATAATAAGAAAATGACAAGCCTTAGTATTTTATAGACATTATAATAAGTAACATTTCACAGTCAGTGGTTTTGTTCAAATACACAGATTCAAAGATCATATGTAAGACAACAAATTTCATAATAGAAAGAAGAAAGTAATTGCTGAGCAGAAATCAGAAAAAAACAAACTCTTGGCATTTTCACCAGAAATATGAGAACATTTGGTATTGAGTATCATTGGCAATATATTTTTAAATGAATATATAGAAAATATTTCATATTTTTCAATATTCATATAGCCAAACATATAAGTTTCTTCTACTGTGATAATAAAAATAATGATACAGGTGCCTGCTATTCGTAGAAATCTAACTATGAGAGTTTTAAAACTCTAAGGGCTTCTACCGATTCTGAAGTTCCATCTTCCTCATTATGTCCATTTTGAAATGGTGGTTCAATAAACATGAGACCTACCTAGACTGTAAAATATTTTGTACCTAGGCCGTCTTCTGTATTATTATTTATTTATTACATAAGTGAACCAAATAATTTAGTGATTACATCTTGATTATCTTTTAAAAAGCATGCTATATAAGTTACATAAATAAAATTTAAATGTTTATTTAATTTCACTAATATTTAATATTTATATATGTAAATAATTAAAAATATGAACTATGGTATAATCATGATTCATATTCTTTCTGTCATGTTTTTTTCTTTTTCAATACTAGAATACTCAGTCACTTATATGACTGTCTTATCGGGAAGAAATGAGCCATTAGTATTAAACAAAGGATTTGAATTTGGGAGGTCACAATGAACACTTTCACATTCATTTTTAATCTTTTGCCTACCGGAATACATTAAGTCACCAGACTTGTGCTTATATGCATAAATCTGCAAGTCTAGATGTAGCACTTTGGCTATCAATGGATTCATGATAAATATTTCAGAAAATCCCATCTGCTATCAAATATGTGACCTTATTAATTCAGAAAATGTCAATTAGGAATACTGTTATAAATACAAATGTACTAGGGATCAGATATTTGATTTTCTCTGCAAAGAAAATCATTAACAGTACAAGCTTAATGGAATTTGTGAAGAAACCTTGCTACTTTGGTAAGTATTAATTAACACTGATTACATTAAAACCTATATAAGGAATATTGGGTAGTTTTGCACATATAATCAATGAACTTCATCAAATTTATATTCAGTTGAAGACAAAAGTGCTTTGCAAGAATCATAAATGAATTAGTAGTTAACACTTAATTGAAATGACTCATTGAAACTCACATTTCAATTCCAGAAAATAAGCTTAACTATCATGGATCATTTAGTCTGCTGTTTACTCCCCATATTACTTCCAAAACACTTTTTGGAACTTAAATCTGTAAGCAAAAACAGACAGCCACTCAATGGACTAGTTCTCCTGTTTATGTTATTTACGCTCTTTTCACTCAAGGCTATGGTCATTTATCTCTCAGTTTCTTTGAATAAAACCTCCCCTGATCATTCAGTATGATTACAAAAGTTCCTCCTAATTTTTCCTAACTACTGTTTGTGCATACATTTGGGGAGATCCTGCTATAGGATTTTTAACTGATATGCTTCTACTGATAGTCCTGTAAATCTTTCTTTTGTTTCTAAGACAATATGAGTATTTTCACCATTAACAATAAAATCTGTCCTCTATCCCACAGTAGCTACAATTATCTGCAAAATTAGAATTCAGGGAGGATTAATTCATTATGTTAATAGGCATAATAATAGACACTGGAGTTCTGATATTATAGACTGAAAGTGCAACATTGTCACCCTCATGTTCAAACACAGTTTCGTCTCTCACAAGCCATACCTTCTCGGCTGGAGTCAGGCCACATATAAAGTCTAGAGCCTCTGGGGTTACCAGAATTTACCATGGTATAGTTCCAGCTGATTAAGCAATGTTTATTTGCATACATGGTATAGAATTGTGCTTTAATAGCACTTCGGTACAAATGGAGATTTCATGATGGCATTGTAATTTGAGAGGCATCACCCAAAACATGAGAATATTGGGAAAACACAGGAAATCAAGAAATTCAGCTTCCAGTCAAGCAACAGAAACAATATTAATATGAAATCTAATCCTATTGCTTAGGTTTTCTGGGCCGTAGGTTTTTCATCTCTACAATGAAAATATGTTCTTAATTGTCTCTCAGATCTTTTGCAAACACATCACACATTCTAAACTTTAGGTCAGTGACTTTTAACCCTAATATATTTATTATGCCACGCAGTGGTGTTTATCAATGTTAGTGATATAGCTATCCACCTACAAATTTCCAAATTGAAAACCAACTCTATTTATAGGAAGATATGGCATTCTAGTGTAAACTAGAATATTTTTCATTAAAGAATAAATATTTATTTTAGCCTTGCTAATTCCTTTCTGGTTTTAACAGCTATAATATACTCGTACATACAAACATTCCCAATATTGGTTTAAGCACTTACAGTCATCATGCTTTCAAGTGGTGCTTCTTATATAGTGAAGCATCTTACTTTTATTTCTCGTTGAGGTACAAAGCAAATCATATTTTGCAAACAGTGAGGTGAACATTGGAACCGTTTTTAGCTTGATAACTATAGCTCCTATTATTCTTCCCTGTTATCTGAAACTGAGACTAACAGGCTGCCTTATGAAAAAGACTGCTTATTGATTTTGCAAAATTGGACCAGAAGAGGCTATATACTCTTTTCTGTAACTGTAACAAGCGCTACCTGCCTATCTTGATTACTTACTTTTCAGTGTTATAGTAAATTGCTGTTGTGGAAACATAATGGTGCTGAACATTTGTATGTAGCCCAGATGATAGGGTAATGTTTAATCACTGTGCGCCCTGTTCTTTGTAGATTTACTAATAACCTCTTTAATCATTTCTGTTCAAAATACCATGGATTCTGAAGCAGAAGGCAGCCTAATGATACAACTAATACATGGAGCATAACAGTTAATAATTTCAAAATAAATCACATCAATTATTTTTCTATGCTTTAGACAGGATGCCAAATTCTCCTAATACTATTCCTAATTAACTTAAAAATAAACTCATAAGAAACTACTTCTATTCTTCCTCTTCTGTTTTGAAACCAAAGTTGGAAAGAGTAATTGTTTCTATTTTATGATATGAACTATATGTTCAAAGAATATTTCCTATAAAAATAATATCAATATTTTAAAACTAAGCATCCTTTAGAGACCTGTGGACCCACACATACGTATTGGAATGAAGTTTCACCTAATATAAGCTCAATGTGGGAGATAAAGGAAGTTTATCATGGCAGATATTGCATCCTATTGTGACAAAATGCGCTTTGATAAATGTTCCTCTTTCAAAAGAACACCGATATCTCATCTATTATAACAATTGAGCTAGTTCAAATAAGAGTAATTACCGAGATAAACATCATCATATAATATTATTCTTGTGGCTATGAAATGGGACTGAGATGTACTTGAATAAAATAATAAAGAATATTAATGAAACAAAACCTGGGAACATACTGAAAGCAAATGTGAATTTATAAAATGGTATAAGCATATTTTAATAATTAGAATTCTTAACATTAATTTCTATCTTTTAAAAAACAATGTGTACTCTAGCTCATTTTTCCTAGGAGGAATAGCCAGTAGAGTTAGGTAATTTTTTGTTCATATTAATTTTATATTCACTTTCTAGTAAATGAATCCATTTGGAACCAAAATAATGACTATTATCATTCCTCTGGAACATAAAATAACCAGGCCTAACCTAACACCATCAAAAGAACCTTTTTTGAACCAGATGTGTTGTCATCAGTCTTGCATTTATTCTTTCAAAATATTTATGTCCTCTAATATATTTCAAGTACTGGGGAATGCGCTGGGTAAATGATAATAAGAACACAGAGTATGTCAATTTCAGAAAACATAAATTCCCTAACAGAAATATTAAGGGAAGAATCTATAGAAACAAACATAAAGGATCTACAGGGATGCATTTAAGTTGTTCCGGATAATTCAGACCAGTCTTCCAAGATGGAGTGTGATTTCAGCTGATTCTCACTGTGCTTTTTTTTTGTTTTTTAAAGACATGAATGCTGAAGTGTATCACTGTGCTTTTTAAATTTATCGATGGTTTGATTTTATAATTAGGCTAAGTGTTTGATCTGTTCAAAGTCATACAGAGTAATTTTAAACTGATGGCTTTTGTGCTCCTTATAAATCATCAATAGACAGTGTTGCGCATATATAATCTGTTTTAATATCTCTTAACACGTGTATTTCAATTTCTGTATAAAATCTGAATATACAAAATTGTGTACAGATATTGAACTTATGATACACATAAAACCATTCTTAAAAATATGTGCGAGTTAGTTTTTCAGTTTTATACTTTCTGGCAATTGTCTAAAGTTTTCCTTTTTCGAAAGTATTGTTTACGTGATACTCAGCAGCATGTCTACCAAGGAAAAATGATTCAGTTTTATAGGTCCTTTTAACAGCATATAATACTTCCATTTTTAACTTACTGGGAGAGCACAAAAACATTGCCTTATTTTACTGATTATTAAATTAATATTTGTTTTGTTTTTTAGTGCAGTTTTAGGTTCACAGCATAAATGAGCAGAAAGTTCTAGTTTTCATAAATTCCTGTCCCCCCATACACAGCCTTCCCCACTATATACTGGCTTTGCCACTTTTCAATAAGATAGTCAATGCCTTAAATATTAATTTTTGAAAACTAGATTTTCCTAAATGATTTGAGAGAAATGCATATATAATAAGAATCTAATGCCAAACAATAACAATTATAGTATATATGAATACAATGTGCAAAGTTGGGTGATTATTACAGCCAAGATGAATGTACCTACACTGATGTCAATAGCTTTACTAAAGTATTAAAATGTATGTACTATTAATTATATTTTTAAGACTATATATGCACCCATATTAATATTTTGATAGTTTTCCATTAATTTTACTGAATATATCTTTTCACACTTATTATCTGTATATTTCCTGAGATATTAAAATATCAATAATCTATAATAATTTTAATATTTTGAGAGCCAAATATGAACTTTGTTTTCTAGATGCTTTCATTCATGAGTCAGTTAAATGATAAATAAGTTTTCTAACTAATCACAAAGCATTTGCTTTCTTTTTTTTTTTTTAATTTACTGGTATGACAATGGTTAGTAAAATT
Organism: Hipposideros armiger; assembly: GCF_001890085.2. Taxonomy (NCBI): domain Eukaryota; kingdom Metazoa; phylum Chordata; class Mammalia; order Chiroptera; family Hipposideridae; genus Hipposideros; species Hipposideros armiger. Next base: position 256,509 of record NW_017731994.1, on the reverse strand, counting down.
ACATAGGTTTCAAGTGTACAATTCTGTAATACATCATCTATATATCACATTGTGTGTTCACCACCCAAGGTCAGTTCTACTTCCATCACCATATATTTGACCCCATTCAAATCTGTACTCTTTGTTCAACACCTATACAATGACCTATAGCTATTTTTGGAATTGGGGATTTACAATATAATAATCTACAAATTTTTAGGTATAATTTATTCTTTTTTCAAACAGTTTTTATTTTTGTTTAATTGATATATTTCTCATCAAATTTTTTAAAGGCTCAGATTTTATCACTTGAAAAATATTGAATTTAAGCTTAATATGCTTTATTATTGCCTTCATATACCATTACTACCTCCATTCCCAGTCACATCTCAACTCATTGCAATCCCATTCTCCGATATGCCACTGAAGCAGTTCTCACTAAGATCACTAACAAATGTCAGGGTTCCAGTCTTATTTGAATTTTAACCAGATACTCCATCATGAGCATACCTCTCCATTTTCAAATTGTCTCTTCTTTTTACTTTCACATCAATAACAACTTTTTTGTTGATAGGGATTCGTAGGGCTATAGCATACTGTATATAAATCCAGTCCAATGTACAGAGGGTACCGAAAAAAATGTATACACATTTTAAGACAGGAAAACTGTATTAAAATTGAAATACTCAATATATACTGATAACAAAAGATGAATACAAGTCACGTTTGACTTCTGCAGTTACAAGAGGTGCTCAAAGTGGTTACCATCAGCATCCAGACACTTCTGATTATGGTGAACTACTGCTTGAACAACGTTGACCAAAGTGTCTACTTGTAGGCATACTATTGGCACACCCATTATATTTAATTGACCACATATCTTATGTCATCATGAGAAGGTGGACCACATCTACTGCTGGATTCTAAAAAGACAGCCTACATAGAATGTTTGTTACATAAGCTTCAGCCCATGATTATCTTGTGCTATTTGCGAATGACCTTCCAATTTAGCCCTTTTTGTGTATCAAGATAGTGAATGGTTAAGAGTCGACAAGGCATTTGTGCTTACATTTTTATGGTGTTGGCAAAGGGTTAACTAAATTGTTTATCTTCTGCATGAGAATTTAACTTCAGTTCAATTCCCTAGCTTTGTTTCCCTAGAAACAGTAAAGGTGCTATTTGTCAACGAAGTTACTAAGCAACATTGCTTATGGTAAAATGATTCTTTAGATGTAGGTTGGATTAAACTAGTGGACAATAAATACATGTTAAAAGTTCTATTGTGAGGTTTCCGAGTGTGGAGGTTTCTCATCATTGGGCGTGTACCTTGTGGGGTCGGGGAAAGCTGTCTGCATGGACTTGGTACAAAGAATATGGCTCCTGCGGGACATGAGGCTTTTTAATCAAGGGTGTTTTCCACACCTGTGGGTTGTATATTTTATCTCCTTCCACCTGAGCTGTTTCCTGGGGAGAAGAGAGCTCACCATTGCATTATGGATTGCTGTAAGAACTACTGCACCACTCCCATTGAGAGGGACATCTGATGTGGGCCTCCTGCCTGCTGATGTTCCCGCCCTATATACTTTTGAGTAGGCAGGTGTTGTCATCTTTGTTGTCTTGTGAGTCTGAATGTTTAATTGAGTTTAAGAAGCACCCCTTTTTGATGGGCAATGAGGAGGGTACTTAGACATGTAACAATGGCAGTATTGATTCAATTTCCAGATGCCTCAATATTTCCAGATTTTTAGCATCTATGTAATTTTCGCTTCATTTCATTCTTCTCCATGTGCAGTATTTGTACGTTAAATTTCTAGATTAAGAAAACCCTTAACAATGTAGCAGGACTATTATACTTTTGGACTCAAACATATGTAGTAATAACAATAAGTGGTTATTCTTGCATTTTCCTTCTCTAATAACTATTATAACAGGATTCATTGAGGTCTCTACTATGGAAGCATATAATTTTTCATGCAGATTCTGAAATGGCACTTAGAGAAAGTAGGAAAAGAGACAGATACAAAAAATATATATTTTTTACCATTATATATATATATATATATATATGAATTAACAACATATAACATGGTATATATGTATGTACACATATATACTAGGCACACCAAAAAATGTATACACATGACTTGTATTCATCTTTTGTTTTTGATATATGTTGAGTATTACAATTTTAATACAGTTTTTCTTTTATTAAAATGTGTATACTCATATATTTTATAGACGTGGAATCAGATTTTTATTTTTCACAAAATACACTTTTTGCCAAATCTTACTACTTAGCAGTAAGTCACTGGACAGCCAACCCAACTCATCCCAAGAGGAGGATATTACATAAGGGCGAGAAAACCAAGAGACAAGGATCATTGAGGTCCAGTTAAGTAAACTTAACATAGTTTGTCTAGACTCCCAAGCATAGAAAAATAAAATGAAGTTTGGTTATTATAGAAAGTATGTTTTCACTCATGCATACATTTTCTGATCACTGACTTTGTGATATGCTTTCTTTATGTTGAGGTAGAATGAAAACGACTATGAAATTATCTCCTGTTCTAAACCAATTTGAATACCCTAGATGAAGGGCAACAAGTAAATAGTTTCCATTAGCAAGTATAATAATTTGTTCTGGATACACAGAGAAATGATGTATCAACTAAGATCATCGGTGAGGTGACACTAGAATCAACTCCTGGAGAACTGGGGAGCATTAGGGTGGTTAAAAGTGTATTTGAAAAATGAAGATTGTCATGTAATGGGACTAGTAGAAGCAGATTCACAGAAGTATGAAATAGCTTGAAACTTTCTGGAAATTGCAAGTCACTGGACTAGATCAAGGAATGGGCTTTAAAAGTTAGAAAGGGGTCAGATCATGATGAGATGTGTCTGCTCAAATAAGCCATTTAATCTTTTTATGTGAAAGTTATTGAACATTTTATCCCTAATTTTAAGTTGTACTTGCACAATGTAATCAATCCATTTATCATAACTTTCAGGGATATGATGCTGGGATTAATGGGATGAAATGAATTGGGGAGTTTAAACTATTATAAGCACAAAATGTAGAGGCCTCCTATAATTATCCAATTGAGAAATTTTAAAGATTCCAAGGATATATTTCTGGAAGATAGACAAGGAATCACGTAAGAAAGGTATTCAGAAACTGGGCTCTGTTAATTGATAGCCTTATGTTTGAAGGCATGATAGATCAGTGTAGACATTTCTCCTCTTTTAACCCTAAGTTAATGTACATCCAATTCATGTGGCTTTAATTACAATCTGATTGGGGCCTAATATTTTTAATAAGCTCCCAGATGATGCTTATGCGGCTGGTCATCAAACCATATTTTGAGAAACAGAGGACAAAACTACTAAAGGTTTCATTATTAGAAAATGGCAGGAGAGTCTAAGACAAAACATGTAGGACACACACCCCCACACACCCACTTATATGTAAAGAGAAGAATACAAGTAGCTAAAGAGATGGATGGACTATACCACCATAACAAAAAGCAAGGCTTGATAGTGATAAATAAAATTACAGTTATTTGTATCTGGAGAGGAAAATTCTCAGAGTGGTCTTATCAGGCGTAGAATGATTTTAAGGTAGCTTCAATGCCGTCTATTTTACTACTTCCTAGACTTTTAGTCCAAGGAACTTAAATAATCATCAATTTCTATAATTGAAAAGGAACAGGTTAATTTTGGAGGGTGTATTGAAAGGAGAGAAATGATGTCCATGGCAAATGGCCATCACACTTTTCATTAATATTGTTTTACCTCCTTTCTTCATTTTCTATAAAGCAGGCAGGATGCAAATAAAACTCCAAAAAGAATGGTAAAGGTGGAGTAAGTGTAAGGAAAGAGTTAACCTTTAGTCTCTGAGGAGAATGTGGGGAAAAGTTAATTAAAAATACTTAAAAGTTTGACTAGTCAGAATTGACAAGTACATTTGAGCTGTGGACTCAACTTGGCTCCTACATGATCTGTTGATTTCTAATATAACTTATGCTTATTGATTATAGAAATATATGGGAGTCTTTTCCTGAAAGTTTTTAAACTGAAGCTGAGATTGCCTATTGTTCTGTTGGATTTCTGCTATGTCAGATTTGGAGAGTACAGGGAGCAGTGAGTCCCATCAGTCTCCAAAGCTGTTTGGAAATGAGAGAGAATGGAGCCAAAAACCAAAGAAAACTAAGCATATGAAACGAAAAAATAATATATATATATATTGGAATATCTTGTTCTAAATGATCCTGCCACTTGCTGGTTTTCCTAATCTCTACGAGTGTTTGATCAATCAGCATTCTACAGATACTGCAGACATTTAATCACCACCACTACTTCCTTGAGTCTATGCCAGGCCTGGTAAAAATTTTATTTTGCAACAACACAGATATGACAAATTTATCCTCAAAAAAGCATTACTCACAGTAAAATACAAAATAAGAAAGAAATACATTTTCCATTTCTTTCCTTTTCTGAATTTTGTCATGGTCACTACCCCGTAGGGTTCAATAAAGTTCATTTTTATGTCAACCAAACTATATTGATTCAGTTCAGCTTCATGGGTTGGCACTGAAGTGTCGTTCACCCTAAGAGAATGCTAATCAAGTAATTCTATGACATCTATATAACCTTGCAGTAAAAAGCACACCAGTGTAAAGGTGGGTGAATTAGTCTATTTGATGCTTGATTTACTCTACAGCTGTCTCCAGCAATGAAATACAGCAGCCAGGAACTAAAGCTTGGGTGGTTTTCAAACAGATTGGAGTTATCTGTAGAAGAGAGCAGATCTCTATGGGGACACTAAAGATGAACTGGATTATTTTAAAATTTTTGCTTTTGTTACGATCTGGTTTACATTTCGATTTGCTTCTGACTGAAATAAGCTCAAATTTGGCACCATCACACACATTTATCTTTCTTTGCTAATGCATTCAGGATCACTAAGAAGTATTTCATCAAAGCTACTGAAGAAAAGACTGATACTTAAAAATCATTACCGATGTAAAAGAAACATAAGATATACTTCAAATCAGGGGAGGGCCAGTTTCTCCACATGTCATGCCCACTTAACAGAGCCACTTAAGCATCATTTCAATACCCTTGAGGGTATATTGCTGTGTATATTTACTACAACATGGGTCTAAATATCATATTTTTGAGAAGTGAATGATGTTATCAGATTATTATAAAAAAGAGATAAACTTCCTTTCTCTGAAGGTCAGGCTTAGAAAATTTAGGAATGGACTAGTTTTGACATATTTTTATACTGATACGTAACCATGATAAAGTCTCCATATATTTGACACGTAATTTTAGACACATTGTTTTACTTGTAAACCTTAAGTAAAAACTTACACCTTGAGGAAATTGACAACTATCCTAACTAATGTTCATGCAGAACAGAAACAACACTTTGTCATTTTCTCACTGGAGGTATTTAAACACTAATCAACAAAAAGTCTGATACTGCCATTTCTTATGCAGCAAAATATAGGTATGTAATATCTTCCTTAAAATGAGATATGGAATTAAATAAACCAATCATATATAGAATGAGACTACATATAGTTGCAAACAAGGAAAAACATTTATTAAGCAATAATTTAATCTAAAAAATTATTTTTTCTTTTCAAAGATTTCGATTTAGAGTTAGTATTTGTACGGGTTTTATAAAGTTTGCAATTACCTGCGTATACATGGAATAACAGAATTTTTGATAATTTTGATGAAGTATATGATATTCATGAAACAACAGACACAAATTTAAACAAATATTGCAGGATTTAAACATGGAACAAATGAATGCATGAATATTGCTATAGGCTATAATCTATCCTTCGACAAGAAAATTATTAGATATAAAATAGAGAAATATATTTAATATTAGTGTCAGAAAACCTAGTAAAACATTCAAAGATGAAGAAATGAAGGATATGTCAACTGTAATGCCCTGCAATTTACAACAGCCTGATGTTAGCCCGTCATCTCCTCTCTCTTTGGTCACATCACTGCCTTTCTCTGTGGGAAATCGCCTCAGATTATTTCCATTTTTCTTTTTCTATTAACCAAGCAAGAGATGAACATTTGTTTTTATTCTTTAAGTGGTTCACAACTGCTTTTAAGTTAATAACATTAATGCCTTTTCCTTTAGATATCACTAATATTATTGTTATACATAATTAGTAATTCTACTTCATAATTATTTTAATTAGTTTAATGATCCAAAGGTAAACTTTATGATAGATTTTCCTTGCCTTTATTTGGAATAGTTCTGAATTGTAAGATGTGTTTCCACTTAAATTTCAGATTTCACAATCTCTATTGGTCAATTTGTTGTTCACAATCTCTATTAAAAATGATCCTGATGTTGGGCCGGCTGAGTAGCGCGATGGTTAAGAACTGGCTTGGGACGCCAGAGGGCCCCAGTTCGGATCCCACATATGAGGGCCAGTGACACTGCCCTCCACAGCTAAGATGCTGAACAACAGTTCAACTTGGTGCTGGGCTGCTGAGAGTTGCCGCTGATGGCTAGGCTGCAGCCCCTGCTGCAGTGGGTTGCCATGGGCTACCGTGTGTAGCCAGCAGCCAGCGTGTGTAGCCAGCAGCCAGCGTGAGCAGCCAGCAGCCGCAGTGAGTGGCCGTCCAGAAGCCGGCGACTGATCTGCCTCGCCCAGGGAACAGCACAATGATGGTGCCAATTTGGGCCAGTAAAGCAACGTCCTCCACAACTAGACTGAAGAACAAAATAGCAGCAACTTGTCTTTTCCTCTTCCCCCAATTCCCCAGTGCTGTTCTGATCCTCCCAATTCCCCAATTAAAAAAAAATTAAAAAAAAAAAAACACATCCTGATGCCAAAGCATATGTAACTACTTTGTAACTAAAATATAATGTACACAAATTAAAAATCTTCTAAAAAATTAATATTTTGACTAACGAGCCAAATAGCAGATCCTTGACAATACTGATTTTTCTGAACATTTCAGAATCAACCTGTTTATGTGAAATTTGGTTAGTTCAATCAAAAATGTACAGACAGTTTTGTTAGAATAAAATGAAACAATGTATGGATACTCATGAGGAACAATTTTATATCTACCTAAGTTATTTAGAATTATTGCAAAAGTCCCCCATAAGCAGATTGTGGTATACCCACACCACAGGATATTCTTCAGAAGTAAAAATGATTGAAATATTGATTCATGCTACAATGTGGATGATCCCTAATAAAATATATATATATTTCTAAAATAAAGAATGCATGCAAATGAATACATATAGTATGAAAATTCAAATGGATCTATGGTGGCAGAAATCACGTTGGTGGCTATCCAGATTACAAGAGAATATGAGATAATTTTTATAGGTGATTGGCATGTCCACCATATTAATTTTTTTATTCTGGTGTTGGTTTCCCAGGGGCACAGATATTTACACATATATAAAATTAAAAATATATATACAATTAAAATTTTTATATATGTGCAATATATTATATATCTATAGCTCAAAACTGTTCAAATAATTTATGATGAAAAGGATGTTATTTTAGAGTGAGCAAAATTTCAAGAAGGTAGGATACATGTGGAAGATGGCAATAATTCCGTGGATAAGATTTAAGGATCCTGTGACTGTTCTACTGAACAAATATACAAATTGAAGATTTCAAACTATTTCCACACCCCCACCTGGCGGGTAGGGCAATTATTTTGCCGTATTCATCAAAATCTATTCTAAATTAATACTGACCTACTTGCTGTAAAATCTGTATTGCAACTACTATAGCTCCATATATCAATTTATTTGTACTGTTGATGTAACATACAATGCATATAAACCAAATCACAGTGTTATAATTTTTATTTTAAAAAATCATATGTATTTTAGTAATCGATCTGATTCTTTTTTATTAACTTATTTATTAACTCCCCCCACCAACATATATAACTTTCTGTTAGTAATCTGGCTTGGAAATTGGGCATAGTGTACACTAATTTTGTTCTTCTGATGATTCTTTTTTTGTTTAGTTTAAGAGATAATTAACTTGACATAAAATCATCTTCCTGCATGGTGAGCAAACATTCATTTTGATTTCTCTGCTCAGTTTGTCTGTACATCCGTGTCTGTGTTTATATAGGTGCCTTTATCTTCTATCTATCAATCATCTATCTGGCTTACTGGAAGTTTTCTCTGTGCTTTCATAGTGTAACTATCAGCCCATGTTGATGTGTAGGAGCCTCAAACCATTAAGGCTGTATACATGTCTGCCTCTCCAACGGTGAATGAGTTGAGGAACATATTCAGAACTGTATCAAGTTCACAACTACCCTCAGACCTTATGTCTTTCACTGGGTTCTGGGCTCTTCCGTAAAAGTGCAGCGTCTGTCCATAGTTAGAGATTATATCAACGCTTCTACAGCTCTCTAAATTCCAAAATCTACTCTTTAAATTTCCAGCTGATCTGAAGCTTTGTGAACCTGGCTAGTAAAGTTTTCGCCACTCATACTGGGAAAGAAGACAGGAAGAAAGTGACAAATTTGTCATATTTATCAGAGGCAGTAGCAGTTTTTTTATTAGTCAATAATTCTCTATTATTATTCAGTGCACTGAAGTGGTGGTTTCAAATATTGCTTTCTAGTTTTACACACTTTCTTATACAGGGGGATTGCCTAATCAATTGTATGCCACCATTACCAGAAACAGAGCTCCACGAAGCTTTATTTCCGCAAACATAGTAACTATAAATATTTCTTTAATTCACTATCAATGTATGAAATATTTATAAAACTATCAAAATTATACTTGTTCTTTTTGAAAGGCCTATCTACCCAACTATCTCTAACATACTTCATTATAATTTATAAGTTAATCTGCATCTGGTCTCCGAAGAAAGAAGTATAATACTCTTTGGAGAAACTAATACACAAAACATCAGAAACACTCAGTCTTTCTGTTGGTTACATGGCTAGAGGGTGTTTGAGACTGAATTTGATTATAGGTACTCTTTTGAACATCCTTGGAAGAGTTGCCTATATACCATCAATACCATGATAATTTAGAACAGACAGTGACAAATAGTTAACTCTGTGCAAATGATTATTTTAAGAGTCTTAGCTTGGCAGTACATCTTCTACAAATCAAAACATTTCAATGGATATAAAAATGTATCAAGACTTTTTTAGAAAATGACAAAGTGTATATATTTTTAACAGATAATTAATGATTGTGTTGTGAATAAACATATCTACAAAATAAAGATAACATGGAAAAAGATGACATATCTAAGGAAAATGTCTTTGTAGTGACAGCAACATTGTAAATGAGAAATAAAGATTTGGTTCAAGGATAGAAGAAAACTGTAGCAATAGTTTTTGTAATTTTACTATTACATTATGTTAGACTAATTTTGAAAAATAATTACTTAAAAATATATTACCTAAATTATGTTTCCATTAAATAGCTTCACTTGCATCTAATTGTTTTATTACAATTGAATTTACTTCATAGGAAAACAGCTACAGATTTCAGCTCCCATCAGGAATTAAGCTATTTATAGTATACGGTATCTCCAATCGGGCTTAACAAACTGCAAATTAAAGCTAATGTCACCCACAATCTTTTACAGATAGACATTTCTTAATAATATATGCTTAATAGTTTTATTTTTATAAGAAATATTCATTTCTAATGTTAGCAAATTAGAAGATATACAGCTATGTAGACACCATTCTCAAGTCATTCTCCAAATTCAAATGATAATTGGCAGATGTTCTAGTCACATTTTAAAAGATATGTGTTACCATTCATTTTTAAGTGTTTGTCTTTATTTATAGTTCATTTAGATAATCATGAATCAATATGCCTTCTTTTTTACTCTTGCACTCATCTCTCTCACTCCATCTATCTACCTATTCATCTCATGTTCTCTCTAATAACATAAGTTTTTTTCCGAGTTTATGTTAAAATTAATAACATCTCAAACTTTAGAAACAGTCACAATTACAGAACTATTTCCAAAATAGAGGGATACTAACTAAAATCAGCCTGTTTGGCCCTTACAGAGCATATGCATTCAATGATTCCAGTAGTTTCTTTAAGATAAATCACAGATTCTTTTTTTTTTCTTTTAAACAGATTCACAATCTTTACTTTTTTTAATGCATATATGTGCTACATAGTGACTTTTTACATATTTTCATGTTTTTTTAAAGTCTAATCTTAATTTTCTTTAAACATTTTTAAATAATTCCAGCAATATTTAGTTACCTGAAAAATTTATTTATCCGAACACCTAAATGCTAAGAGTTTTAAAACTGATTTATTAAAAAGCATTCATATAATTTTAAGAATTTATGGGAAATCCTCAGATACCAAAAATTAAGAGTTTATATGAATATGAAGTGGGAGCTGAAGCCAGGGGCTACCCAGACGAAAACTACCAGTCATAAGGTCATAATGGGAAAAGATTTCATGGCTGTGCTGAGAACGAAAGATGGGGCATAAATCCAACTTATCAGAAACATACAAACAAAACGCTCAATGAAACAATGTCTGCTAGAAAAAACAAAATGTAAAAAACATAGAAAGAAAAGTGACATATGCAAAGGAAGAAGAAAGTGACTCTTGCAACTGGGTTACAAGTGAGTGAAAAAATTAAGCTTCCTTTGAGAATCCTTAAAAAGTGTTTGACATTCATATGAGTTTAGGGTTAAAGTTCACATTACATGCACATGGAAAATACCTTAATACAATGTATTCTTTAAAGTCTCCCAGATGATCCATAACCCTATTCAGAAAGTAAACTAAATTTTCTATCTAGAAGGATAAATTGAAAAAGAAAAAATGTTAAAATTTCCCAAGATGAAGTTTGGATAAGCAAGTTTGCAACAGAAAAAAATCATATCATGAAACAAATCACCATTCACTCAACATTAATTCAACAAATATTATTTGAGCACCTATTAGTACTAGATATTGTTCTAGATTCTAGGCATGCTGTAGTAAACAACAAAGGGAAAAATAACCCCTACAGTCATGGGGCTTAGATTCTGGGTAAGGAGAGATAATAAATTCAATATGTAATTTTATGGTATATGATATGTTTAAAGGTAATAGTTTCTATGGGAAGCAATCAGAATCAACCAACTAACCAACAGTTCTCAAAGACTTTTGCTATTAAGACTATCAAATAGAAGAATTAATCAGCAAGTTAAACAGATGAAGCCAAAAGATATGTATAATGTAATTGGAGTATTTTTTAATAATAAAGATCAAGGCTGAATAGAAAATATTACACTTTACTCTTCTTTAGAAAAGATACCCCTAAGACAGAATAACAGATAAAGGATAATAAAAGACAAACTAAAAAGGGCAGACATTGAAAATTTCTAAGCTGTTTAAGAAAAACAAACAAAAAAAGACTAATCATAGAACAGTAGAAAAATAAAACATTGAGAGTGATTCTTTGGTTTAAAAATGACAGAGAATTTATACAATATTGACCATGTTATAATAGTCATAGAATATTAATGATTATCACATTATGCATATTATATATTGTATAACCTCATTTTCCTCTCAAGTCTATTCCAACAAAATAGTGAAGTCATGACAATTTTTTTTCCTATTTCAAATGTTCTTCCTTTAAAACAATATTATAAATAATATCCTATATGTGATTTTATGTATTAGACTTTATAATGAAATTATTACTTATTATTATTATAACATTACTTTTGCCATGTTTATATCACTAGAGAAAGTTTATCGTTTTAATAAGTTAATTGTAATCAAAGTATATTATTTTACATCAGTGAGATTGTCATTTCCTTAATCACAATACCTTTTTCTGGGACTCTCTCTCCTGAACTTGCTCATTGCCATGATCAAGAAGCATTGTGGAAAATTTTCCCAAGTTCAAATTTATAAACATTCTGAATTATGTACATATGTATTATCATTTTATTTTTTTCTTTGGGAAATTTATATTAGAATCCATTCAAAATAAAAACTAGAAGGTACATGGCAAACCCTTTGCCTTACCTATGTATCTAATGCATAGCATCTTTTTTCCCCTTCGGCTTCAGAAGTTTGAAGTAATCAATTTTGGACATTATAATATATTCATATTTAAATATATTAATATTTTAAACTGATATTGATTCTTATTTTACCTTAGTGTCACATTCAAAAGATAATTCCACAATTTAACTTTCTATGAAGTTTATATTTTATACAATATAAATTATGTAAATTTTTAAAGGGCCCGTTACAAAAATTCAGAAAGAAAAAATTAGGTCCAACATCAATAAGCATTTTGATAGTATAGCAATATAATTATTATTCACTGTAGCAACTCCAGAAACATTCAAAAACATCAGAAAGGCAAAAATAAGCACAAATGTTAACTTATTTTTTCAATCCAATATAAAAATGTGAAACAATGGAAGAATTTACGAGAGATGAAAATAGTGTGGAAGAATAAAAAAGACTGTTCTTGCGTCTTGGATAGTGAAAGAAATAGTATCCCCACACCCGCTTCAAAGTTCTAAATGAGGTAACCATCATTAAGGAGGGATGGGAAGCACTTCTAGAAAAAGAGAAAGTCCATGAAAGCACGGACAAAACTCCGCGTCTACATAGAATTAACTGCATACCTTTTGCCTTCACAGCTCTCTTTCCCCCTTACATTTCTGAGTCCTTGGAGTCTATAGCTCTAACTATACTTATAAATTCTAAAGTGAATGCTCACAAAATCGCTTAGAAGGAGCTCAGCTATGGGTCTTCATAAAGGAAACGGCTGCATCTGCTTGCTTCCAGGTTCCAATACCCACTTTCTTCCTTGTCCTTTCAAGCCCTCAAGGGAAGAAATGCTCTGTTTTTTTTCCTATGGTTGCTGGCTGCAGCAGGTTTCAGTATCCCTCCTCGTTTCCCCATGAGCCTGCTTACACAATTGTCGATAACCCCTGTGGGAAGCTCTCCTCTATTACTTTATTTGAATAAACTATTTGCTTCTGCCAGGACTCTGATGATAAAAAGGACGATGATTCATTTTATATTTCTAGAACGCAAACTGACAAGAAAGTAGGAAAAGAGATAAACTGAAAAATCATACAGGCTCATAGAAAAGACAATTTTGTTTGCCATGACAAGGAAATCATGAAATCTCTAAGAGACTTTAAAACTCGGTATAATATGTATATATTAACATCTCCCAGAGGCATTAAAGAATAGGTTCACCATTTTTAAAACTGAAGACAAGGAGATCAATAAGAACACAAAATCCAAGGTTCACAAGAACATGGGCTAAAGTTATGGCCATAACAGTGGAAAAGGATATTACTCTGAAATATATTTACTAAGAAAGAAAATTAATCATGCCTCATTCAGCTTATCAAGTATAGTTGTAAAAAGTACCATTACCATATTACTAGTAGTAAGAATATTATCAGAATTACCATGAATCAATGAATCTGATTCACAAAATGTATTTTTAAAAGATAAATTTATTAATATATAAAGCAAGAGTGTAGTATGTCTTGAGTAATTTACAATGTAACATTAGTGACAGTCAAAATAGACAATGCCCTCTGCTAATAAGCATTCTTGTGAAACCCACATATAGATAAAACTCGAGGGAAGAATATCAAATTCTAATTTCAAACCCACCATTTAATAACCTTAACATCCCACCAATATAGAAGGCATGGTATTATTATTAATATTAAATAAGTCAAACATTAGCTTCAATGGACAAGTAACAAATGTCTAAATATGTTTGCTCTCAAAAATATTGCTAGATAAAAAAATTTCAAAACCTGAAATAGAATAGAAAATCTTAATTCTCAGTCAAGATTACAGAGAAGGTAAGTGCTGGGCTCACCTCCTCTCAGGACCACATCAATAACAGCTAAACCACAGAACAACCATCACTGCAAGCCCAGTGTGGGTGGCAGCCATCTGTAGATTGCTTTGTGGCTTATACCAGGTGGCCCCAGGCAGAGAACAGGCTGTGGCTAAACTTAACCTGCTGATGGTCCCCACCCAGGAGTCCCCAGGGCTGTCAAGCCTGGTGGCCAGCTTTGGACAAAGCTGAAGATTCACACAGCTGCCTCCAATGATGACTCACACAAAAGGCAGACTGGGCAGGCACCAGAATCCCCACTAAAGCAAACCCTGTTCTGTAGGATTAGCCTCTGCACAACAGCTCCTGCACTATAGTCACCGCCAGTCCTCACAACCAATCAGCCTGAGGGTCAATCCCTCCCACTAATGTGCAAACAGCAACCAAGGCTCAACTACAACAGGAAGATACATGCAACCCAAACCAGGGACACGCTTGGAGCACCCAGCTCTGGTCACGAGGGATACTGCACCACTGGGTCCCACAGGACACCTATTACATAAGGCCATTCTACTAAGACAAGGAGGCATAGCAGCCCTACCGAATACATAAAAACAAACACAGGGAGGCAGCCAAAATGAATGGAGAGACAAAGAAACATGTCAAACAAACAAGCAAACAAAAACAGAAGAAAAGCTCCAGAAAAAAAAACTAGACAAAATGGAGACAATCTATCAGATGCAGAGTTCCAAACACTGGTGATAAAGATGCTCAGTGATCTCAGGGAGAACTTTAACAGAGAGATAGGAAACATAAAAATGGAAATAGAACACTTAAAATAACCAGTCATAAATAAAGTATACGATAACTGAAATGAAGAATACATTAGAGGGAATCAAATGTAGATTAGATGAAACAGAGGATCGAATCGGCAATTTAGAAGATAAGGTAGCAGAAAACACCTAATCAGAAATTCAAAAAGAAAAAAAAGGAATCCAAAAAAATTGAGGAGAGTTTAAGGGACCTCTGGGACAATATCAAGGGTACCAACACTCACATCATAGGGATGGGTACCAGAATGAGAAGAAAAAGAGCAAGTAATTGAAAACCTATTTGAAGGAATGACAGAAAACTTCCCTAACCTGGTGAATAGATTTACAAGCCTAGGAAATTCAGAAGGTCCAAACAAGACGAACCCAAAAAGGCCCGCAAAAGACACATCATAATTAAAATGCCAAAGGTTAAAGACAAAGAGAGAATCTTAAAAGCAGCAAGAGAAAAGCAGTTAAGTAGTTACCTACAAGGGAGCTCCCATCAGACTGTCAGCTGATTTCTCAACAGAAACCTGCAGGCCAGAAGGGATTGGCACAAAATATTCAAAGTGATGAAAAGCAAGGATCTACAGCTGATATTACTCTACCCAACAAGGTTATCATTTAGAATTGAAGGGCAGATAAAGTGCTTCCCAGACAAGAAAAAGCTAAAGGAGTTTATCATCACCAAATCAGTATTACAAGGAATGTTAGAGGGGTTACTTTAAGGGGGGAGGGGGAAATAAAAAATAAGAGTAGTAAAATGGCAATAACTGCATATCTCTCAACAATTATTTTAAATATAAATGAATTAAATGCCCTACTCAAAAGACAGTGTTGCTGAATGGATAAGAAAGAAAGACCCTTACATATGCTGCCTACAAGAGACTCACTTCAGACCTAAAGACACACACAGACTGAATGGAAAGGGACGGAAAAAGATATTTCATGAAAATGAAATTAAAGAAAAGGCTCGAGTAGCAATACTTATACTAGACAAAATAGACTCTAAAAAAAGGCTATAACAAGAGAAAAAAAAGATCCAGTAACCCCACTCCTGCATATTTATCTGAAGAAACACAAAACGCTACTTCCAGAGGACATGCGCATCCATATGTTCACTGCAGCATTGTTTACAATGGCCAAGATGTGGAGGCAGCCTGGGTGTCCGTACAAATATACAATGGAATATTGTTTGGCCATGGAAGGGAATGGGTTCCTACCACCTGCAGCGGCAGGAATGGACCTGGAGGGTATTGTGCTGAGTGGAGTATGTCAGACAGAGAAAGAGAGATACAATAAGAATTTGCTTATATGTGGAATCTAAAGAACACAATAAACAAACAAAACAGAAACAAAGTCATAGGTACAGAAAACATTTTGATGGTTGCCAGGTGGGAGGGTGGTTGGGTGTGAGTGGAGTAGGGGAAGGGATTAAGTACAAATTGGTTGTTACACAGTCGTCATGGGGATGTTGGGTGTGGGAGATGGAGTTGACTGCAAGGAATATAGTCAATGATATTGTAATAACGACATATGGTGTCACGTGGGTACTAGATTTATTGGAGTGATGGAGCGGAGTTGGGGGCATGGCAAAAAAGGTGAAGGGATTAAGGAGTACAAATTGGTAGTCACAAAATAGTCATGGGAATGTAAAGTAAAGCATTAGGAAATATACTTAATAATATGGTAATAACTATGTATAGTGCCAGCTGGGTTCTAGACTAGTCAGGGGGATCACTTTTTAAATTATATACATGTCTAACTACTATGCTGTACACCTAAAATTAATATAAAATAACATTGAATGTAAAATAAAGTTTTAAAAATCAAAAAATAAAAAAAGGAAAATCTTTTCTCTCATGAGTCTCATAAACCAAAACATCCAAGGCCCATTTGCTTATGATCGCGAATAGACTATACTACTAGATTTTGTAATACTAGAATTTCAAGTTTTACCTTTACCAGGTAACTAGAAATATTGAAAATGAAGGAGGAAGGAGGTGATGAGCCAAGGAAGGTGGGTGAGCTCTAGAAGCTGGAAAAGGAAAGGAAATGACTTGTCCCCTAGAGCTTTTCCCCTAGCAAGAAGTACAGACCTCCAACACCTTGGTTTTAACCCCATGATATCTATTCCAGGCTTCTGACATACTGAAGATGATATAGTTGTGCTTTTTGTTTGCCTGCCTTAAAGGTTTTTTTTTTAAATTTAATTTTTATTTATTTTTTTTATTTTTTAGAGCAGCATTAGGTTCACAACAAAGAGGAAGGTACAGAGATTTCCCAAACACTCCCTTCCCCCATATATCCATAACTTCCCACATTGTCAACATTCTCACCTAGATGGCACCTTTGTTATAATTGATGAACCTACATTGACGTATCATTATCGCTTGAAGTCCTAAGTTTACATAAATTCTTTCTTGGTGTGTACACCCTATGTATTTGGACAAATTGTAATAACACATTTCCATCATTATAATATCATGGAGTATTTCCCTGCCTAAAAATTTTCTGGGTTCTGTATTTACCCCTTCTGCCCTCCCTGTATTTGTAATATTTTAATCCACTGTTTATAGTAATTTGTTACAGCAGCAGTAAATAACTAATAGGAGGAGGTAATGATGATGCTAACGATGATGATGATGAGAAGGGGATAGTAATGTATGTAATATATTCTATTTGAAATCAGAGTAAACTATGATTTTTTTTAATGATTTCAGATTATGTTTTCATAAAATGACTCTTAGTTTGCCTGATACTTTATAAAAATTTGTAAAAACATATCAATTTTTAATATTATCCCATGTATGTTGCATCTACCAGAACATCCTCAAATATGTTTAGTGTGTAGATGATACCTTGCCGCAGTTTTTAGTGGTGATATAGTTTTTTGTTATTGTTAATTTTGTAGATTACCCAGAAAGGGAGAGGTAAATGACTATCCATATTCAGAGATATTAAAGTTATTAATGCTTTATGATGTAAAATAAAAATTTCTAAATTGCAACCCAGGAAAATTATACCAATTTACATTTCCACCAGCAAATATCACTGCCAGCTGTTTCATACTTAAGTCTGTTAACATGAACTTCAATTAGTAAGAGTCATTCTTTTTTAAACTTTGCCAATTTGGTAAATTAAAAAATAACTTTAAGTGCAATTCTTTAATTCTGATTGATGTTGGAAATTTATAACTGATTATTTGAAAACATTGATTTTACTGTTTAGTAATTGTAACTCACCCCAAGTGACAAGATTGTAAACACTGTGTTCAAGGTAATTTCTTTTTGAAACCTGCAAAATTGTCAAAGAAAGCTATAAAGTGCATAAATGGCCAACAGAAAAAAAATTATATTTAATCACTCTTTGCCTATTTAAATTGCAGCATTAATGAAAATATGAAATTTGAGAAAAAGTCAAGCAGAATGAGAAAGCTATTTCATATAAGTTGCATTCTTCTCATGAACATGCTCTGAAAACCAAAATTACAGAAACCTTTGCACATGGTTATACAAGACCCTAAGAATATATAAGCAAATTATAAAGCAATTGAGATACAGTCATTAGTACCATAATAATAAACTCTGTAAGTTTCTTAACTTGCAGATTTGTTTTACCTGTAGCTGACAAAAGACATATAATAATTATAATTACCATTGCCATCTATGGAGGGATTATTTAATTATGCTACAGTGCAAATTTCCACATAAATAAAGATGTTATGGCCAAATGCACACCATGCCCCATAAGCTGCATAGATAAGTAAATAAGTCAAACAATTATTTCCTAATCACACAAGCTACCATGAATAGCTCAAGAAAAGCCAAGGACTAGTAATCATCTACGTAAGTTAGAGATTTAATTTGTCATGGTGGCATTATGAAATGGAAGTCTCTGCAAACATTCTCAGTGAAATAGCATACAAAGCATGGCCTGTCATAGTCTATGATTAGTAGAATAAGAAGTGCAATGAGAAAAAGTTTCGAAGTTCAGTTGAAACAGTTAAGAACTATTGGTGATTGTTTATATTAGAGTAGTGCAACAAGTTGTTTCGGATATTTTAAATGGAGGCATCTGTGCTTCAAAATTTAGATAGCCAGGATGTATGCTCAATATAATAATAAAATTTAATTAGAATTAACTCCACCCTTCATGAGTTTGGCTTTCTTCAGAATCACTCTAGTAAGATTAATATGGAAAAGAATCTAGTTGAGCAAGTTAACACATATCTGGCACACTCTCCCCATCAGATATTTTTCTTGAAATGAAAAATTGAATATAAAATCCTGGAAAAATCTGCAAGCATCCTGGAAATGTTTTATAAGATTCAGAAATACTGCATGTATGAGGAATCTTTACTATTAACATGAGGGTGGAAACATATTTAAATACTATGCACAAGCTCACTGTCCAATCAAAAAAAAATTGATGAAAAATGACCTTGAGGGAATTTTTGAGGATCCCATGAAAGACAGACTATGAAGATGTGGGGGAACTAAATTGAAACTATCTCACATATCTATAAACATTGAAATTTACTAATAAGACTTTGAAATGAAAGTAAGTACCAGGTTGTAGTACTCAAACTAAGAAAAAAAAAGCATACATTACAGGAAAGGAAAGGGAACAGTAAATAAATATTAATATCTATAATCTAACAAAATCTTACTTTGTGAAAATATATTGTAAAAACATCTTTCTCCATTCCCAAGCTGTTGGAGTCTAAAATGTAAAATAAATGTATTGTGTATATAAATAAGACTTTTTTTCCTTAAATGGGACATATACAGACATTTTGATACTTTCAAATAGTAGCTATACTGAATTCTGACAGATCCCACATCTAATTTAAATGAATGCAGAACAATTGGGAATACATAAACGGTCTCAAAAACAGTTAATCAAATAGAAAAGTAAGTGTCAAAAATTTAATACAGTGAATTAAAAGTAAAAAAAATACAAACAATTCACTGTGAAAGTTTTAATGGTAATAAAAATAACTAGTCTTGAAACTATTGAGTCATAGTTTCACTGGGCACCTGCTTTCCATGATTTTATCCATTTTAATTATAAGTCACAAGCCTGAAATTGTTTCCTTCTTAGCAAAAGGTATCATCTTCCAAATAACCATTGTATTAAATAACTAAGCAGAAGATATTTTAAAACCTTATCACAATTTAGAGACAGACTAAAGTAAGATGCGGGACCAAACCAGTAGATCCAAAATATGAACTATATCAGAAGAAAATGTTTTAAAAAATATATTTTAAAAAGATAAAAGACATAAAATAATTACCAATGTAACTGAATTTTCCAAACAATTTTGAATGCATCAGAATTTTCTAAGCGATTGTTTAAAATATGGTTGACATTAAATGGCAGGAGGAATCTGTGCAGTTGATGGCTTGACAGAAGGTTATGTTTTTTATTTAACACATGGGTTTGGGAAATTGAAAAACCAAGCATATTTTCATCCAAGTGGACAAAAATAAAGTGGGAAAATATATGAAGTAGTACTTGAAGAATATAACTAGAATATTTATCTAAAAAATTATTATGCAGCATAAAGCAATTAAAAATAGTGTGATACATTGAAGTCTGAAGGGCATTATGAGAAGTGAAATAAGTCAGACAGAGAAAGACATATACCACATGATTTCTCATATGTGTGGGATCTAAAAAAAAATTGTAAAACAAACTCATAAACACAGAGAACAAATTGATGGCTGCCAGAGTCATGAGATGAGGGTTGAGAGAAATGTGTAAACTCTTTATATTTTGTTTTGTTTTTTGTTTGTTTTTAGTTTAAATGAATTAAATTTTAAAAGTGTATAGAGTTAAAATGAATATTGACAAGAACTAGTGAAATGGAAAAGTTCAGACACTGATACTAAGTGCATGAAATGATATAGACATTTTGGAATACAGTTTGGTATTATTCTACTGGGAATATACTTCATAAAACTAGCAGAGTCATGAAAAAAGGACATGTGTGAGAATATTCATTACAGTATTATGTGTGATACCAAAGCCTTGCAAAATGTAAATGTTCATCAATTCTTGAAAATGGATAGATAAAATGTGGCCATAGGCACACAATGTAATATTATAGGTTTCAAAATAAATAGATTAGATTTTCAGAGAATAACTCTGAATGGTCTAAAGAAATGTTAAGTAAAATAAACGAAAAGTTGAAAAAGTGGTATAGCACAAGTCAGCAACGTATATCAATTCAGCTCATACAAATATATAATGCATATTATTTATAGATTTATCATTATGTAAATATATTTATGGTAGATTGAATGTAAAAGCATAAAATAATGTGAAAGTGGTTCCTATTTAGAAGAAGGCATATTTAAGTGGAAATGTATGCATATTGACAGCTATTGATTACAATGTTAGGAACTAATTTTTATTTGGAGTAATTATTTTATTTTATAATAAGGGATTATAATTTCATATCATTGGAAACTGAGTTTCATCTTGATCTTTTGGGAAATATGTATATATATATATATATATATATATATATATATATATTTATATATATATATGGCAGTGTGGGCAAGAATACTTCTAAGCAGCAAAACAAAGAAAAAATTTAAAATGTTAGAATATGGCATCAGATTGCCAGTGCCTTGGGTGAAGTGAATGTGGATCTCAAATCTTAAAGGAACATGAAGAAAATGAGTATTTGAACCCCTGTGGGTGAATGCAAAAAAATTAAAGATATGTAAAAATTTTAGTAGCTCGGAAAAGTGATTGCTATTGTGAATCCTGCTGTTTTCTTTTAAAACTTGGCAATAATGTGTAAATTAAATTGCAACAGGAAGTGTATATTATAGAATAACATCCTAGTTGCTGTTCATGCAGAGGTAGATAAATGGAAAATATATGATAAGTATACAGCGAAAAGGGTTTAAAAAAGATTAATCAGCTTAAACCATTTCAAATTAGCCACTTGCAGAATAAAGACATTTTTTAACCTAGTTAAAAGTAGTTGCTTTGAAGACAATAGAGATTCAAAAAATATATAATATAAATTTTAATAAAATTAAAGCATATGCTATTATTCATGAATAAATATAGTTCTTATAGGTTAGAAAGGAAAGATAATAGAATAGCCAATTAAGTACAACTAAGCTTAATGAACTAAGTGAACATATGGTGAACTCGTTTCTCCTCAAAAAACGGGTATGGCAGGAATGTATTCTTTGTGTGAAATATGCTAAGACGAAGATTATTTCTTCTCTAAACTGCATTAAAATTTGATAACAAAACTCTGTTGTAAAACTATTCCAAAAATGATATGCCTTGATATAAAATAATTGGGTTTGCATAAATTATTAGTCTTTAATGTTGATACTAATGTATAATAGTTTGTTGTTATAGTCCCAATTTTTAGGTAGTGGATTGAAGATTAAAGTGATTAAACAAGTTGGCTGTTATCCTTGAGAAAATCTAAAGAGTAGATATAAGAGTACATAAGAGATCAAAATATAATGATAAAGAAAAACTTCCCTAGGATCAATATTGAATGTCTAATTTATTTCCTTGCTGTTGTCAGGTCAGAAATGACAACTATATTACCCTTGATTAATGCCTCACAAGTGCCCTTGATGTACTTCCTCACAGCAGCTGATTCCTAGCATACCTTGTGTTCTCACACGTGTCACTGTAGATGCTCCTTCAACTTTACCTTCCATTGTGTTCAAAATGATGTTTTTGAACACAGCTTCCAAAAAACGTAGGGGCATATTGTTCTCTCTGCCCCAAAGTCAGAGCTTCCTGTCATACTTTACATGAGGAACTCTAGCTTAACTTGGCAGGCTCTCCCATTGACCCACTTACAATTGGAAACCAAATTGAGAATTTCACAGCTGCTTTGGGATATCATTGATGAAGGCGGCCCTTTAGAATACACAGTTCAAGGTTTGATGAAGTACAGGTTGTAAGATTAGAGTCAGGCCGATCATGGGACAGGAAGAAGAGAAAAAAAGTGACTATTCTAAGATATCTAGATAAGCAGGAGTCTATGAAGCCAAATCTATTCCATAATAAAACTGAGATGTCATTTGTATTATTTGCCTCATCTTTATGTTGACATTTGGTTTGATGATGCAAAAGCAATGGGGGGTAAAACTGCTGGTGCCCAACACAAGGTAATCACAAACTGAATGAGTACTTATAATCTTCAATAGTAGATACAGGAAAAAAGACAATTTAAAAGGCTGTTTCAGTGATAAATGTCCCTGATGAAGCAGTAGATATTAATTTCCTTAAATCTCAATGCTTTTTAAAACCCCATGTGATGAAATGAGAAATACACATCAAGCAACCACTTTTGCTTCATACCGATATTATGAGCATTGTATCAAGGAAAAGCACTTTTGAAATAATGACTAAAAGACAAACTGTGATTATACAGATTTGTGTATTTGGCAGACATATTCTTGAAAATGAAAGAAGTGAGCTGTCATTTAAAGGAAAACAACAAATTTGTTGCCAACCATAAGATGTGAGCTTTCAGTACAAATTAGGATTTTGGAAAACTTGCATCTACCATCTTAAGCTTGACATGTTCTCAACACTTAAAGGGTTTTCTGATGACATTGCGCATGATTAATGAATGTGATCTTGATGTTGTTTAATGAAATATGCCAACATTTGGAAGATCTACAGAATCATTGGAACAGTATTTTCCAAATGATGAATGCATAACGTTACCAAATCATGCATAGACAAAATAAAATTTCACAGAGCAAAATAGAGCAAGATTTTAAGGAAACAGGACAAAAAAATCTAGACTCTATAATTATAACTAACATTTAAGAAACTACAATTAGTCAAGTTTTAGTATAGTATTAAAATGGAATATTCACAATTACCTTAAAAATCAGTTTAAATACTCCTCTCTTATTCAATGTCATATGTGAGTATATTTATTCATATACTTCAAACAAATAGAGCATTGCAACCTTTTGAATACAGGAGCAGATTATGAAAATCCAGCTGGTTTCTACTATGCCAGACATTTTATAATATTACAAAAATGTTAAATAATGCTACTCTTCACATTAAATTTTTGTTGTAGAAAACTGTATAATTCATTTAAATAAATAATGAGAGTTTTTCAAAAATATTTTTTTTTTATTTCTCAGTTTTTCGTTTCCAATATGGCATATATTGATGGATATGCCTTACATAGTAAAGGTCTCTTTGGAATCAATAAATTTTAAGAGATTTAAGTTTCCTGAATATGAAAAATGAGAACTCCTGACATAGCAGTACTACCAGAGTGATCACATCTTCTTCACTGTACTGTCTGTTTGCTGAGGGTTTCCAGGATGATTTGGTTCATTCACTGGCTATAGTTTCACATTTTAGTGCATAAAGCAATCATTCCTTTGCATGTACATCTTTACCCTCATTACAGCTAGGCCAATTTGTACTGCATTAATAGAACACTGTTTGGAAATCAATATGTAAAAAGGTGAATTGGGGAGAAGTAAGGTATTATGTTATTAAATCTTACCAACCTCAAGCATGTTTCTATTTTAATATTTCATACATTTATTTTTGTAACAATCTCCAGTAAGTTTTGATTTCTTTATTAATATGGATTTTTCTTGTCTTCTTTTTTACTTATTTTCAAGATACAAGTTGTTATTATAATTAATAAAAAGGTAACAATGTTTCTATTTTGATATTTAGATATGTTATCAGAACAAAAGGAAATGTTACTTTTGAATATTTATCTTTTATCTAACCATATCACCAAAATTCTTTATTAATTTTAGTATTTTTTATAACTGAAATGCTTAAATATTCTGCCAGTGGTAGAGGTATTTTGCTGAACTTTCATATAATCATTTCAATTTTATTATTTATTCAACTTATTGTATTGTCTTGATTAGTACTAATAAATTATTGCAATAGGAGGTGTCCTGTAATTCCTGATTTTCATGGACATGTTTTAATATTTTACATTTTAGGTAAATAATCACTCATTAATATTAAAAGATCTTTGGTATTCAGTAATTCATTTATTCCTATCTTACTAAGAGTTTGTATAAGTGATATTAGCATTTTTCTAAATCTTTAGGTTGAAATTCTGTAAATAAAACTAGAATGTTCAGGTCTTTAAAGCCAGATAAAATGAAACATTTAACATTTTATCATTTTCAAATACCTCCAATGTTAATTCAACTCGAACTTTATTATTCTGACAATTCTTATTTTGATACATGTACATTTTTTGAGCTAAAAACAATTTGAAATAATGTTAATCAGCTCTCTATCCCAGTTATTTTTTTTCGCTGTAATTTAAATTCTAGTTGTTTTGTACCTGTATGTCTGGCTTATAATTTTTCATTATTATACATTTTATATTTTTTTCTCTACATTGTTCATTTGTGTAATTTCTCTACATTCTACATTTGTACTTTGTGTAATAAAAGAAAATATCCCTTTTTTCTTTTGATTGACTTCATATCTTTTGCTTGTGATTTCATAGAAATATCACCTGTACCAGTTTAAGTCTGTATTTTACATGCATAATACACTTAAGATTTGCTTTTTAATCCACTAGAAAAACTATATTTTAATTTAAATTTTAATTAGAAAGCACTTAGTGTAATGATGGGCATGTTTTGATGCCTTGCTTAATTATTTAAAATGAATAGAGGGTAGTTAAGCAAGCAAAAGGGAACAAAAGGCACTTCAGATATAATTTTGAGTTTCTAAATTACTTTACTCAGAAAAAATAGAAGTTTCAGGGAATGATAAGGTCTAGTGCATAGTTTTAAATGGAGCATTAAGATGATATGGATAAAAGCTAAAGTTTTCCCCTTAAGATCAGGAACAAGACAAGGCTGCCCACTTTTACCACTTCTATTCAACATAGTTCTGGAAGTTCCAGCCACAACAATCAGACAAGAAAATCAAGTAAAAGGCATCCAAATTGGAAAGGAGGAAGTAAAATTGTCATCATATGCAGATGACATGATACTATATATAGAGAATCCCAAAGACTCCACCAAAAAACTGTTAGAACTGATAAATGAATTTAGTAAGCTAGCAGGATACAAAATTAATATTCAGAAATCAGTTGCATTTGTATACACCAATAATAAACTATCAGAAGAAGAAATCAGG
>NW_017731994.1:217313-229893 GCF_001890085.2 Hipposideros armiger | reverse complement strand
CACAATGACATACCATCTTACTCCAGTCAGAATGGCTATCATCAATAAATCAACAAACAAGTGCTGGCAAGGTTGTGAAGAAAAGGGAACCCTGGTGCACTGCTGGTGGGACTGCAGATTGGTGCAGCCATTATGGAAATCAGAATGCAAGTATCTCAAAAAATTGGAAATGGATATACCATATGACCCAGCAATTCCACTCTTGGGTATCCAAAGAAACCCAAGAGGCTAATTTGAAAAAAAATATATATGCACCCCTATGTTTATCACAGTGCTATTTACTATAGCAAAGACTTGGAAACAACCCAGATGCCCATCGGTAGATGACTGGATTTAGAAACTGTGGTACATTTATACAATGGAGTATTATTCCACTATAAAGAAGAATGAAATCATACCATTTGCAATGATATGGATGGAATTAGAGACTATTACGTTAAGTGAAATAAGTCAGTCAGAGAAAGACAAATACCATATGCTCTCACTTATATGTGGATTCTAAAAAACTGAATGAACAAGCAAAGTAAACAGAAATAGTCTCAGAGATATAGAGGAAAAACTGATGGTTGCTAGTTGGGAGGGGGGTTGGGATGAGTGAGAAGGGGAAGGGATTAGATAGCATAAATAGGTAACTACAATATTGCCACAGGGATAGGAAAGACAGTTCGGGGAATATAATTAATAATGTTGTAAATATTTTGTAGGGCGTCAGATGGTCACGTGTCTTGCTAGGGAGATCGCAACATGGACGGTGTAGAGGCCTGACCACTGCCCTGTACACCTGAAGCTGATGTTGTATAATATTGTATGTCAACTATAATTGAATATATGTATAGTAATGGAATGTGGAGTATAGTGTGGGAGTGGAGTCAAGGGAATTGTAATAGATATGTACGATATTGGAGGTGGGGGAATGGGGCGGCGGATAGGGGGAGGAGGCTTGTCACTTTCAGGGGTAAAAAGTATAACTATCGCACTGTGTTGTATACCTGAAACTAATTTAACAAGGAAGAAAGGAAGAAAGAAAGAAAGAAAGAAAGAAAGAAAGAAAGAAAGAAAGAAAGAAAGAAAGAAAGAAAGAAAGAAAGAAAGAAAGAAAGAAAGAAAGAAAGAAAGAAAGAAAGAAAATGAAGAAAAAAAAGATGATATGGAAAAAATTATCACTGGACACAAAGAGCTCAAGGGACTGAGGATGCAAGGTAATAGTTAGTTTATCTACATAGATATTAAAGTCTCCCAGGGACAATGAAACAATGAGGACAGGACCAAAAACTCTGAATCATGTTCCAATGAATAAGGGCAAATACAGGTTAGGGCTTTTGAAGAGTTGAGCTGGTAAACCTTACAGTTTAACCATAAAAGTCATTATTATCATTTTTTTTGTATATACTTTGGTTGGTACCATGTTATGCTTATAATCTTTAACTGTGTTTTCTATGTCTAATGCATTAGATGGATTCAATTTACAGTTACAGGAAATTGCACATTTAATAGAAACGTTACTTATTCTACTTGTAGTGATGTTTTATTCTAGGGTGGCTTGAAATGTGATTTGTTATTTTATAATTTCTAGTATGTCAAACAGGAGAACCTACATAATTTGTGGGGTCTAGTCCAAGTAAAAATGAGAAGCCCTTTGTTCAAAATTATTAATTTCAAGACAGTGATAGCAGAGCATCAAACCAACTGTGGAGTCCTTCTCACCACAGGGTCCTATACAATGACACAAAGGGCCTGCCTAGGAAGCCAGCCTGGTGCCAAGATAAATATTTCAAATAATCTACATTGAATTTAGTTATTTTGATGCTTCAGTGAGTTTTCTGACTGTTAATTTTAAGATATTTATGTTGCCAGCCCGGGCATCTAGTACTAGTCACATCTGCTTAGGGAGAAAGTTATCATGGCAGAATGATAGAAACAGAGGGGTGGGGGAAAGGTAGGGTGGGTGGAATTTTGGAATGTTACTGCTAAACACCTACCATGCCTTGGTCTATCACTTCCCCCAATTGACCAAATCAGGTAAAGAAACCCTGGTGGAGGAAGGGTGAAAAAAAAAATTGAAGTGGAAAGGAAGCGAGAAGATTGCCACTGTTGAGAGCCTCTGAGCAAAAGTTCCTCATCCTGATGATGAAGTTAGTTTCCAGGACAACGAATGACACAGGTGCAGCAGACCAATTTGGGGAAATTAATATAGAAAAGACCAATGTCATGGTCCCCTCTGAGGGGCCACAGTGCAGCACACGGTTACCACAAGGGTGACAAAGTGGTGAAGTAGAGTCTACTGTGTGGAATAAAGGAAGTGGAGTGATCCTCAAATTCTTGCATAAGCCTTAAGGAAAAAAAAAAAAGTGAGTGAAGCTTCCTGTGCCCACTGAACGGTGAGAGAGCTAGCTGAGGTAGGCTACTATTGCCTGAGAGGTCTTTTACTTTTAGAAGATAGGAAGCTCCATTTGGAACTGTTTTAACCATTTATTCAGCTAGCCATTCCAGTAGTAGGTCCTCTAGAAGCTACCAACATGGAGATATGGTGGTTCCTGAGAAAAAAAGGGACACTTCAATGTCACATTAGCAGCCATTCCAGGACACATTAAGACATAGAAGTAGGCACCTCCTCTCCAATGATGCCACGTGACATGATAAGCTTTTAGTGTTTAGACTCATCTTAGGGAGAAGGTAGGGAAAATGCTCAAAATGGCTGAGTTTTTTGGAGATTATATAATTACATTTTCTTCCTCTTGGTATAATTAGCATTCATTAATTTGAAATATAGAAAAATAACTTTCCTTTCCATTTACATTTGAGGTTTCATTTTTAAAAAATGTTATAGTCACTAAACTAGTATTTGTCTTTTTTGTCCATAAAAACTTATTATAAAAGTAAATTACTATTTATGTCAGTAAGAACAAGAATATGATATATTAAATTGATTTTCAACATTATGTATAATGGAATGTTTTATTTTTATAAACTTAATTAGCTAACACACTGTTACTATTATATAATTCACTTTAAATTACTGAGTACAAATGGTTTATCATATTGTGACAGATTCATACACTTTATTAACAACATAAATCTATTTTTAAACAATTCTACATGAAATATTAGGCAAACACTTTTTAACCTCAGGGCAACAAGTTTTCATATTACTTTTTCTGTGTTTCACTCTATTTTGATTCTCTTATGACAAGGGCAAATAATAGAACATTTGTTGTCGGTTTTATTAAGCCTATTTTGAAATAGCTCAAAGGTTTAGTGTATTCAACGATCATGTTCTAAAATAAATCAAAACTATAGAATACTGTGAAGGAAAAATAATTCTATATGATATATGCTCAAATCATCAATGCACATTAATTTTCTGCTGGTGTGTCATATAAATTCAATAGGGGTAGCATGTGTGTGTCATAGAATCCTTCCACAATTTTGAATTTGGAATAAATTCTTTAACTAAAATAGTCAATCATCCATACATAAATTAACTATATTACCCATGAATAGGCTAACTTATTAAAGTTATGGATAGTTCCTATTAGCTTGTTAAAACTGCTATAACAAAGTTTCACAAACTGTGAGACTTAGCAGAACTTAGCGTCTCACAGTTGTGGAGGCTGGAAGTCAGAGATCAAAGTACCTGCAGGTTGACTCCTGAGGGTTGTGAGGGAGAATCTGTTCCATGCCTTTCCGTAGCTTCTGGTGGTTTGCTGTACATTTTTGGCATTCCTTGGCTGTGACAGCCTCATTTAAATCTTCACAAAGCATTCTTGTGTAATTGCCTGTGCACCCAAATTTCCCCTTTTTATAAGGATACTAAGTCATGTTGGATATGACCCTATCTAATGACCACATCTTAGCCTGATCATCTGCAAAGGCACTCTTTCCAAATGAGATCACAATCACAGGTACCGCGAATTAGGACTTCAGAATCTTTTGTAGGGGGACACGACTCAACTCCTAACAGTTTCTTTTTCAAATATAATATGCTTCAGGCATTTAGTTAATACCAGATTTCCAAAGTTGGAAATAGTTGGCTCATTATAACTTTTCCTCTTTCCCTCCAGTTACTAGTTGATTTTAAGATTATGATTCAAAGTGGAGAAAGAGGTTTTCTTGTTTCCTCAACCAAAAAGCCTAGTTTCCAGCAAGTACTGCTTTGGGACTATCAGCATGAGTCTGGTGGTTATCATCATTTCCCCATTTACGAGTCTTTTGGGAATCCTATAGGGAAGTAAAGTGATTATCAGGTATGATTAATAAGTAATTATATTATTTCTGTGGCCCTTCAAAAATATGATCCAATAAGATCTGATACTTCATCATGACCTTTAAGAAGACATTTCTCTTTGAAATGCCCAATTACAGCCCATTAACTTGAAATAACTTCAAAAGTCTGGTGGTTAACTACAGAATTATTCCCATCTCTGACATCAAGAAACCATATACGAAAATATTTATCTCCCGTGCCAGTTTAGAGGCAAAGAGCATTACAAATGACATCATCTGTCTTATTAAGAGACACACATCCCAAGGACAGTATGAGAGCCTAGTTGAAATCAAGGATACAACATTAGTACTTAGGTACTGACATTTCATCAGAGGACCCTTTTAATTGAGATAAAGATATTGGCAGGGTTAGTTCCTTCTGAAAACTGTGAGGGAAAATCTCCATGCCTCTCCCCCTGTTTTTAGTGATTTGGCATTCCTTGGCTTGTGAAAGCACCACACCAACCTCTACTTTCATCTCCATGTGACATTCTCCCCATGTGAATGTCTGTGTCCAGATTTCCGCTTTTTTTTTTTTTTTACAGGTAAGGAATTGAATTTATTTATTTATTTATTTATTTTTATTTATTTATTTATTTATTTTTATTGTTAGTTTCAGGTGTACAGAACAATGCAATAGTTACCCTTTAGAAAAAGACAGATTTCCGCTTTTTAAAAGGACAGCATTCATTTTGGATTAAGGGCCTTTCCCACTCCAGTACAACTTCATCTTAACTAATGACACCTGCAAGTACTTAATGCCAAATAAAGTCATATTCCGAGCTCCTGAGAGTTAGAACTTGAACACACAAATTTGGGGGGACACAATCCAACCCATAAACAAACTCCAAACTTTATAAAATTATATTTAAATTGTGCTTTATGTTCTTTTTACACATGGTCTTTGTTTCACATTTATATAAAAACTTAGTCCAAGATTGGCTCTGTATACAAAACTATTATATTTTCACATCACTTTGATGAGACAAAGCAAGAATAGCTAACATATAATGAAAGCTATTTTTATATGGTAGAACTTGAGTATATTTCAAGGATTACTTAGGAAAATGGTCAACACACCCATGTGGAAAAAATACTATTCCTTTCTCCATTATTGTTGCAAGACAATTGTCTCACAACAACTGGTGATCTAGTAACCTTCTCTGTCTATCACTATCCAGTGGCAGAATTTGTATGTCACATCCTATGTCCTTAACTGCAGTCAGCTGTCTATAGCTTCCCCAAATCAACCAGTGAATGGAGTAAAACATGTTGAGGTAAAAGTCATCCATTACCTGAAAACTTGCAAAGCACATTACCAAGAACAATAATTTTTAAATGAAATAATATCACCTAGGGTCTATCTGAGTACAAAATATCTGTTTTCAACATCTTTACCCATGTTAACTTGTCTTCACCAAAACATATGTGAATGCATGATATTTAAAAATAGCACTCATCTACTTATTTTTAAAGCTGAGGTGAGGTCCAGAGCCCCTCCACCCTTTTCTGTAAAGTGGTAGGCTCTGATATCTTCGGGATTCATGGTATATAATATTAAATGAACTCAAAGAAATGACTTCTTAAGGAACTTTTCTTCCACTTGATTCATTTAGTGAGATAATTAAGTTCAAAATTTATTTTCTTCAAAGAATGTATTTGGGTCTTTATCTAAATATGTCTTATTAAAATGAGAACCTAATTATTGTTAGAACTACCAGATTAGTAGCCATCATGTAAGTTTCTAATTTGTTGGAGTGTAGCACATTTATAATATAGAATAGTGCCTGTTCAATATTAATTATATTAACTTTTTTATATTCCTTTATATTACTGATAGCCTAAAAAAATAGCCTCTCTCAAAAGAAACTATCTATTAACATGTTACCTGAAATTCTAGATGGTATTGAAACAAAACAAATACAAAATGTTACAAACATAAAAACTCAACAGCATTATTCTTCCTAAATTCTAATATTGACCTTTTTATACAATCTGTTATAAGCTATACAAGAAAATGCTGGTCACGCAAGATTATGCTATTGTTGTTTATATAATCTCATATGCCACATGATTTGAAATTGAAAACAATTATAGCCTTACATAAAAATACCCCTAAGTAAAGACGAACATGATTGTATCATTCTTTGCTGTCTCCAAATAGAATGAGGACCAAGATAAAAAAATAACACTGATCATCAATTGCAGGCCTACTATGCAATGAGCATTTTTTTTGTTACTTTGTATGATTCAGCTCATGTAACATCACAATAATCCTATGAAGTAAATAGAGTTATCATTCTCATTTTTTATGTAAGAAAGTGATATACACAAAGAGCAGTAACATGCACAAAGTTACTAAACTGGTGTATTTCATACCTTAGGTGTAAACCAAAAGTTCTTGTTCTAAAGGGTGAGGTTTTAATCATTATGCCATTCCAGGAAATCATGGTAAATTAGGAGGTGTCCTGAAAAGTAGATGTATCTCATAATACAATGCAACCTCAATTTTTAGGACTAACAATAGCACATGTATAGTAAATCCTCAATGTCATCGATATATGTTCTGTGACTTTAAGCAAAGATACATATAACAAAAACAATTTTACCATAGGATAAATGATATAAACAAGAGGTAAGTTCCTACAGCATCTCATCAACATTACAATGAAACAATTTTGAAAGCTGTTTCATTATTTGAGGACCTGCTGTATTTTTTAGAGTCCAAACACTTTTACTTTAATTTTGTTTATGTTTGTCTTATATTTCCCATAAGTTGGAGGCAACATATTTAGTATTGGTAAGAGAAAAATAAATGTGAGGAAAAAAGGGGCAATCGTAACAACAACAAAAAAATATCTGATCTCAGATTTCTGACAGAAGATCAAATATGTGGCAAGAAAAGTGTGAGGTTTCTTTCTAGTTCCTGAATAGAAAGTTTATTTTCACTTTTGTATTTTCATTGTTTTATCTTAAAGTCAGCCAAGTGGAAATATGAATAAAGAAGCTTTATGGTTCCTATGCATTTTGTAACTTGGCAATTTTCTTTAGACTATACCTATATTTTTCTAAATTTAAAAGGACACATATTTTAATAAATTTATTAGTTGTATACATTTTACTTTTATAAACTTTTAGGTTGGAGTTTATATTTTATAAAAATATATTGACAATATAGTCAGCATTCTGTCACAGTTAAATATGAAAAAATATTACATTTCAGTAATAATTTTCTGACTTTTGTCAACTAGAGTCACTCATTTGACAACAACATGTTTTGCAAATCCATATTTATGTTTTAGTTTCTTGTGAACACTTTCATGCTCATCACAAAGCATGTGATGAGCAATACTCACACTCTCCATTTTACTTAATGACTTTTGTGAAATGTTTCTTTTAAATGGATAGTGGGGGGGAGCTGCTTCTTCAATCTAAATGTTTATAGCAATCATAAAAGAAAATCAAATTGTATTAAATTGGTTCTACAAAGAATATTAACTGCAACAGAGTTTGATGCATGTGGAAAGTGGTAACTGGAAACTAAAACTTGAATATTTTTTAAATTAAAAAGTCTCATTAATTTTGAGCTTATGAGCACAATAACCTAAATATGTCAGCCAAATAATGGAGTCATTATCATTAAAATGTCTGTGGATTTGGAAATAAACATTAGTAAACAGGGGGTTCCCTCATTTAATTTTTCTCCTTCTTGCCCCCACACATGAATAGAGAACGTCTCTTTAAACTTTACCAAGGATTAGAAAAAAATAGCAATTTCTTAGTTAACTGTTTGTAAATCTAGAAAGGATGAACTTTGTGCAAATTAAGAACTTTCTACAGGCATAACATTTAGCACCATGAAGAACCATCCTAGTTAAAGATATTGGTACGTAAAATTACATTATTTTAAGCTACAAATTGTAATCATGTGAAATTCACTTTTTTTCCTTAGGTATACATAGACATTGGAAGAGCATATTTAATTATTAATTTATATACATGTGTTTCTAGTGATTTATAGAGAGAAGGGGCCAAGAGAGTGAGCTAAGGGAGATGGTTGGAGACAGGAGAAAAATACAATCAGTTCTACAGATTAAATGAGAACTAAACTGTCCTCCACCCATGGCAGCTTAGTGCCCATAAAGAAAAGTCCTCTAGTAAAATAGAGGATTAAATAAAATTACCCACAAAAGATAAAATCAATGTTTATTTTAAGGGTTCATGGAGGAAAAAAAATTATATGTATTCTCACAAGATACAATTAATTATTCATACAAAAAATTCCTAAACCATAATAATATTGAAGAAAAGGTTATGTAACTATATATATATATACTAAAATGTCAATAATATAACCAGATAAGAAAAGTACAATTAAAAATAACTATTATATAATAATAATGAAAACCATATTAGTCATTCATGGATCACATTAATGAAAGAATACGTAGAACATACACATGTATATATACACACACATGTAAAATTAAAACATTAAATATCAGACTTAATGGGATATAGGTAAACCTGAGTACAGAATAAGAGGAACAGTGTTATATAACTTTGTAAGTTAAAAAATAAAAATTAAAGAAATATACGGGTTTAAATATTTAGCAAAGGAAAAGAAGAAGAACAACAACTGCAACATATGGAAAAATAGGGAAACCACCAAAGACAAAGATAAAAAATAGCAAGTCATAAAATAAGAATATAATGGAAATAATATCTGCACTGAAATGCAATTATCTGAGATGAATAAAAAACTAAATATTAATTAACCAATAAATGTATAAAAAACTAAAACAAAATATAGTTATTAGGAAATCATTATATATATATTTATATATATATATAATTACATTATCAAAATCTCATTTGCCCAATGATATTAAATACATTTAAATAAAATAAAGGGTAAAAATCATATAACCATCTTAATAGATGCAGAAATTCAACATCCATTCAAGATAAAAACTCTCAGAAAACTGATTGTAGAGGAAACAGATCTCAAAATAACAAAGGCCATATATGACAAACCCACAGCTAACACCAACCCAATGGTGAAAAGCTAAAAACTTTTCTTCTAAGATCATAAACAAGACAAGGATGCCCACTCTCATCGCTTTTATTACACAGTATAGGAATTCTAGCCATATCAATTAGGGTAAATATTGGGTTGCCGGAAAAATCATGACATATTTTTTCTGTTTTTCGTTGCAAAAATGCGTCATGACTTTTCCGACAGCCCAATAAATAAATAAAGAAATAAATGGCATCCAAATTAGAAAGGAAAAAGGAAAACTCTGTATTTGCAGATGACATGATATTATCCATAAAAAACCCTAAAGATTTTACCAAAAACCAGTTAGAACTAATTAATGAATTCAGCAATGTTGCAGAATACAAACTGATATTAAAAAATCAGTTGCGTTTCTATATACCTATAACGAACTAAGAGAAATAATGCAATCCCATTTATAATTGCACTGAAACAAATGAAATACCTCAGAATAAATTTATTAAGGAAGTGAGAGATCTTTCCAATGAAAACTATAAGATACTGATGAAAGAAATTGAAGACACAAATAAATAGAAAGCTGTT
This sequence comes from Hipposideros armiger, assembly GCF_001890085.2. Classification (NCBI taxonomy): domain Eukaryota; kingdom Metazoa; phylum Chordata; class Mammalia; order Chiroptera; family Hipposideridae; genus Hipposideros; species Hipposideros armiger. Next base: position 220,028 of record NW_017731994.1, on the reverse strand, counting down.
GTGTGTTCATGGATTGGAAGAAATCATATTGTTAAAATGTTCCATTTATCTAAGATTCAGTGTAATCCTTATCAAAATCCAAATGACATTTTTCACAGAAATAGAACAAACAATCCTAGAATTTGTATGGAACCAGAAAATACTCTGAATAGCCAAAGCAATTGTAAGAAAGAAAAACAAAGCTGGAAACATCACAATTTCTATTTCAATCTATATTACAAAACTATAGCAATCAAAACAGCATGGTATTGCCATAAAAATGTACATATAGATAAGTGAAACCAAACAGAGAGCCCACAAATAAAACCCCCGAATATTTGGCAAATTGATTTATGACAATGGAACCAAGAATATAAAATGAGGAAAAAATGATGTTGGAAAAACTGGAGGGGCACCTAAAAAAAGAATGAAACTGGACCTCCATCTTATACCGTATACAAAAAACAACTCAAAATGGATTAAAAACTTGAACATTAGAACTGAAATAGTAAAAGTCCCAGAAGAAGATATAGAGGTAAGCTCTTTGAAATGAGTCTTGGCAATGATTTTTTTAACTTGAACTAAAAGCAAGGGCAACAAAAGCAAAAATAAATACGTGGAACTACATCTTTTAGGAAGCCTCTGCCCTGCAAAGGAAAGTATCAACAAAATAAAAAGGCAATCTACGGAATGGAAGAAAATATTTGCAAACCATCTATGTGATAATAGGTCAATATCCAAAATATATGAAGAAGTCACGCAACTCAATAGCAGAAAAAAAAAAAAAGAAAAGAAATCCAATTACAAAATGAGCAGAGGAACTGAACAGTCATTTTCTAAAGACAGACAAATCGCCAGCAGGTATATGAAAAGGTGCTCAACATTAATAATTAATAATTGTCAGGGAAATGCAAATCAAAACCACAAGATGTTTCCTCACCTCAGTAAGAATGGTGATTATCAAAGACAAGAGATAAGTGTTGGTAAAGATGTAGAAAAAAAGGAATGTTCGTGCACTCTTGATGGGAATGTAAATTAGTGCAGCCATTATGAAAAATAGTATGGAAGTTCCTCAGCTTAAAAATAGAACTAGCATATGATCCAGCAATTCCACTCCTAGGCATATATCCAAAGGAAATTAAAACATAATACTGAAGGGATCACTTTACACCCATATTCATTGCAGTATTATTCATAATAGCCAAGATATGGAAACAACCTAAGTGTCCCTCACCAAATGAATGGATCAAGAAGATGTGATATATACAGTTGCCAAGGGCTTGGAAGTAGAGAAATAAGAAAAAGGTGGTAAAAGGGCATAAAATTTCAGCTACAGGGTAAATAAGGTCTGAGGATCTAATGTAAAACGTGGTGACTAAGATGATAACCCTGAACTGTGCAATTAATTTGCTAAGAGAGTAGAACTTACATGTCCTCAACAATAACAAAATACATAAATAAGTGATGGTTGTGTTAATTAACTAGATGGGGAGTCCTTTCACAATTAAAATAAATAGATAAATTTAAGGATAAAAAATGTTTAAATTTTTAGGAAAATAGAAAAACAACAGCACAACTGGTCATGACATTAACTTAATCCATTTTAACAGGCAAATACCATATAATAAATGTCTTAATGTTATCGCGTATTCAGAAAAAAGTGTTTCAAATGGAGAAGCTTTTCTAAACTTTACTTTTTATAAACTTCTTTCATGCAACTTAAATATCCCATTCAAATTTCAAATTTTATTATAATCATGCTAAAATGTGCTTACAATGCTTTGTATTTCCAGAAAAGTGACTGTTATGGGCTAATTGTGTTTCCCCAAATTCATATGGTGAATCTGTACCCCCAATGTGCCGATATGTGGAGATTGGACCTTAAAAGGTAATTAAGGTTAAATAAGGTCATAAATGGGGACCTTAGTCCAATATGACTTGTATCCTCATAAGAGGAAGAACTACCAGGGATTCATGAGCACAAACAAAAGGCCACGCGAGAAGGCAGCCATGCTCAAACCAAGGAGAGAGCCTCAGGAGGAAATCAAGCCTGCCGGAAACTTAACCTGGGACTTAGTTTCCAGAACTGTGAGAAATGGTTTTCTGTTTAAGCCACACCATCTGTAGTAATTGGTTATGGCAGCCCTGGTCAACTAATATCCTCATAATGGAGCGTATCATAAAATGACATGCGTTGCAAAAGGCTGATGTTTAGCCAGTCATATTCAATTACCAGTGACTTTATTTTCTTAGGCAGAAAATATTGAGGGTTTTTTGTTTTGTTTCCATTAGACAATAATACAGGACGCCTTCTCTAGTTGTTCAGCAGCATCCTTTCCAAGTTCAGTCAGTTGTATTTAAGGCAAACCATTTGAAACTGCAGTACTATTCTAGATTTCCAGCATTAAAACAAAAAACAACAAAAAGAAAAAAAAACCAACCCTTAAGTTGCTTTCATCTAACCATGTTTACTGAGTGCCTTCTTCAATGAGACTTTGCTGTAACACTGAAGACAAAGAGGTGACTGAAACTGAACAAGTTTCTGCTCCAATGGAGCTTATATGTAGTGAGGGAGACAGATAATGACAATTATATGATATGTCAGCTGGTGCATAGATGCTAGGGGAAAAAATACAGTAGAAAAAAGGGGACATTTGGGAGTGCTACTTCATAGTGTATGAAAAGCTCTTAGTGGAGGTAGCATCCGAGCAGAAAAGTAATTTCCTTTATATGGTG
>NW_017731994.1:213862-215623 GCF_001890085.2 Hipposideros armiger | reverse complement strand
AAAAGTTGCAGCCATGCTGAGAAATAGGATTGTGGTTTTATAAAGAGGGCCATGTGCTGGGATTTAATCATGAATGGGATTTACAAGATGAAAGTTTTGTTACTAATTAGTATGCTCTTTGGATGTCCAACTCTCTCTCCATATTATCTTTCCGCTTACCATATTGTAGCTGAGAAATATTACTCTAGTCCTTCCCTGATGGACAAGTATTTTAGACAATGTGCTTTAGAAGAAAAACACAGAAAAACAACAACAGAAAACAACTTACTGACAAAGGACACCTTAGTAAAATGTTAAAGGTGTAGCCAAAAAATAAATAAATAAAGGGTTTAAATACCAAGTCATATAATGTGCAGGAAAATAGTTGGACTTAAAGAAATGTTGGCTTCTATAGGTTTGCTTTCTATTTCTAATCTATGTCGTATACGAGGTCCAATAATTAAATTCACAAAATCGTCCTAGAAAAAAGTGCTACTACATACCTCATTGCTGAATATCACTATGGTCACCTTCGAAGTATTCCCCTTGGGAAGCTATTCACTAATGCCAGCACCTAGTCCTCCCTTCAAAGCAATTTTGGAACTCTTTTTCTGGAATGGCCATCAGAGCTGTCACTATATTACGCTTGATGTCCTGAATGTCATCCAAATGTCTTCCTTTCAATATTTCCTTTATCTTCTGGTAAAGAAAGAAGTCACTGGCGGACAGGTAAGGGGAGCAGAGAGGGTGTTCCAATACAGTTATTTGTTTACTGGCTGAAAACTCCCTCATAGACAATGCCGTGTGAGCTGGTGCATTTGTCATGATGCAAGAGCCTTGAATTGTTGGTGTAAAGTTTGGGTCATTTTTCTCTACCTTTTTCATGCAGACTTTTCAGCACTTCCAAATAGTAAACTTGGTCAACTGTCCAGTTGGTACAAATTCATAATGACTAATCCCTCTAATATCAAAAAAGGTTAGCAACAGCATTGCAACAAGTTCACAAACTTAATTCTCATATCTCATATATCTTACTTCATTGTTTGCTATTGCATATTTGCCTCCTAGATACCTTGAGGAATATTATTATATTCATAAGAACCAACAGGTGTCAAGTTGAAGCATTTCATTCCTACCATCACAGAAGGACTTGATGATATTGCTATTCATAATAAAACCATTCCAATGGAAATAAACCTGTTGGCTTGTATAATTTAAAACCCACACAGGAATACTGGATTGCGGGAGTCTCGGGAAGAAAACACTAGCAGAGATTAGGTCCATTTGTGGAGTATGGAAAGTGGTACCTCCCAGTTCCACCGCTTGTTTGGAGCCAAGTGAAGAACAGTTCCAAAAGGGAGAAGGACAATGGTCAAAAAGCCACATGGCTGACCTCCATGATGTCTCACAAATAACGTTTAAACTGACTCGTTTTTGAACAGTTGCAAACTTTATATTACTGAAGTACAGTTTAATTTTAGGCAAAAACCTGCCAACTAGTCTTAGTTCTGAACTCCTGAGCTATGTCAGGCGATCTTTCATTACAATTAAAGTCTTCAAGTATTTGAAAGTATTTTCCATATTACTAACCATATATTTTTTTTGTTATTGTATTTATACCTCAACACCCTGCTGTTTTCTTCCTGAGTGGACTCTGGTTACTATTGTATCCATTAAAATCAAAACCAAAAATTGAACAAAATCTTCAAGCTATGGAAAATATGAACTAAAATGGAAGAAAGTATCTAATACTTCTGAAATGACACTATTTATCTTTTACAG
>NW_017731994.1:200999-206343 GCF_001890085.2 Hipposideros armiger | reverse complement strand
GCACATTCCTTGTCCCTGGAACAAAGGAAGTGCTGAGATACACCTGCTCGGGTTTCAGAATCACTATGTGCTGGTTACTATTAGACGCCTCCCGTTTCTCCCTTCCCCTTTGCAATGGGGATGTCTGCTTTGACTGTCCTGTGCTTTACTCACAAGTGTGCATTGGGCCTATGGTGGAAGAGGGCAGGGGAGCTGAGTACCATATTTATTATTTTAAGGGTATTTGTATCTAAAACATCTCACAAAAAAGCCACATCAAAGGGTCTCATCCTCATCTGGACCTAACTTAGACGATGAGATCCTGAACTTCAAGCCAGAGTCCATGCTACAATGAGATGAAACTTTGGGAACCTTGGGAAAACACGAATTTGCATGTCAGAGCAAGGTCCTCATTCTGCAGATGCTGAATGATTGGCACTTTAAAATGGCAATAAAATATTTGCCACCTCTCCTATAGAGAAGTAGAGTTTCCCTTTCCTTTGAAGCTGACCTAACCTCGTGATGACTTTGTCCGGGGGTGACAGCAAACTGCCTGTTCTGGACCTGGGTTTTAAGAGGCCTGGCAGTTTCTGTTTCACCTTCTTGGGTCTGCGATTTACTTGTGAAGAGTGTTGGCTTCCCCGGCAGAGAGGACAAGAGGAGGGGATGACCTAGAAGTGCCCGGGCTTTCCGGTTGAGGCAGCCTACATTCCAGCATGTTCACTGGGATTTCGAGTCCCAGTCATTCTTCAAGATGAGTATAGTCACATGGTGACTCAAGCCACGGCCCGCAGAATACCCGTAGAGCTTTACCTGAACCCAGCCCGTAGTGCAGAATACTGAGCAAATAAAGGGTCGGTGTGTAAGCCACTAAATTTGGGGGTACATTTTTACATGTCTTTTGACAATTCCAACAGTGCCTTTGCAGAGATATTATAGGCTTTAGGCCCTGGACCTTTCATATTTAATCACAAAGAGGTCTGATAATTTTTCNGATGTAATTCCAATGTAGTTTATTAAGCAGCAAAGTATTATAGAAACTAAAACCTTGGCCTTTTCCATCAACTCTGGATGGGAGAAATAACAAAACATTCTCCCTGCTTTGATATATTGTGTCCTTTGAAGCAACAGTGAATTGAACCATTAAAAAGTAAAACACTCCATTGAACTGAAAAACAAACTGATTGGGAAAACAAATGCCTTGGGAAACAGCAGGTTTTGTAATCTCTGCCTTCATGTCTCCTTGTGTCTTTGATGGATAATGAAAAAAGCTACACTCTAAACAAAAATGCCACAGTGACTGCAATTCTTCTTGTTTTGCATATCAAGAGAAATTTGAAAGAATCCCCCAAATTGCTAACCAAATGGAAAGTGACAGGACAGTGAGAAAAACCACCGTATCAAATTTACCGTTTTATAGTTCATTTCCTAATGACAAATGAGACTTATCTATTTCATGGTCCTTCAATTCACTTGATGAAAGAAAGAGAAAAAAAATGCTCTTGGATTGCTTATAAGTTGATTGTTTCCCAAGTTTTCAAACATATAATTAATTTTACAATAATTCACATTTAATATACTTTTCCAATTTGGCTATTTGTTTTGTGCCATGTTAACAGAAATTGATATGATGTTCACAGAAGAACTGGTACCTTTCTGAGGAAGGTCATATATTAATAAAGCAAAGAGTCCTCTTGGAATGTGTTGGCTGTGAAAAATAAACTCACAGCCAATCTTAATTTGAAAGGCAGATACATTCCTAGAATATCTATTCACAATCCAAAATGTGTGACTTGCTTAACCATGAAATCAATAAAAGAATTAGAGCAAGGTAAAGGGCATTAGATGTTCCAAACAGAACAGGAGCAGGTGAGGATATTAAAGAGGGTAAATGGAGCAGACCTCACTGTGGAGATGAAATTTGAAAGAAGATATGAATAAGGTCAGGCAATGGGCCAAAGACAGACCTAGTGCAAGGGCTTCCCAGGCAGAATGACCAGCTGGAGTAAATGTCCTATAACAGGAGTGCCTGGTACACATGAAGGAGAGAAAAATGATGCAGGAGGAAAAGTAAGGAGGAGAGAAATAGAGAGCATAGCAGAGAGACATGACAGGCACAGGTACTGTGTAGAGTCTCATAGACTCTAGGTTAAAACTTGGAGAAGCCACTGCAGAGTGAGGGTGGTGGGGGCATGTGGCATACTCTGCTCTTGCTTATAAAGAATAATTTTGGTTACTATGATGAGAGCATATTGTAGAGTCATGGACAAAAAAGCAGAGAAACCTGTTAGGTGCTATTGAAATTGTCCTTGAAAATAATTATGGTTGATTGGTCTAGATAGTATTAACCATGGAGATAGGGAGAACAGAGCATGTTTGAATATGATTGAATTTTAAAATAAAATATTTTCCAGTTTATTCCCACCCTGTCAAGCTGAGCCAAATTGCCAATTCACTTAAATATGTCTGACATGTTTATTAATTATAGTAAAATATTAAAATATTTAAAATATTAAAATCAAATCTATGAAAGTATACAGAACTATCAAAATCTATTTTACCATCTAGAGTCATGGAAATAATAGGATTTAATAATTGGATAGGTGTGCATCAAGACATAATTAAGATATATTAAAATATGTTTAAATACAGGTGTGTAGTTTATTGTAATAACAAACTGAATAAAAATTTTAAAAATAAGGCTGAAAGTATAGATGTATAGACTATGGGAATATTTATTGTGAGTTGGATAGCAAAATGGGTTTCTTAAATGCAATAATAAGAAGAATGCTGTTTTACATGATTGGGATATATCATTTTTTTTTAAATGCAGAGTGATATTTGTTACTCTACTAACCAGATATATTTTAAAATGTCGTTTTGTATGTTTTCAAAACTATGAGATTTTTTTTTCATTTTTAGTAATATACCAGATGAGATTTGCAGAAAAACATCTCCTAGTAAAGTAAGCACACCTAAAAATACTGCATTAAACGTTAAAGGGGGAGACATATTTCTTAAGCATGTGTAAGGCCTAAGAGAGAATAAAAGAACCAATTAAGACACTAGACAAAAGCAAAGCCGAGAAAAAGAAACATGGTTGCTCGGGGCTGGGGGCACNTACATGGATATTTTAGTGAATCTATGCTGAATCCTAGTGACCACCTGTTTTTCTAAGTATTTAAATAACATAATTCATCATATATAGTTACATTTCTATCACACTGAGCTATAATTTAAATAATTTGCTGTGTTCTACCTTCTGCGCATCATTTCCCACTTTATATTTTGGCCAGTAACTTCACAATTACTAATACTTATATATTACAAAGGGACATTCTGCAATCATACGTGCAAGTTATTTGATATTTGGGAAGCGGAGTTAAATTTAATTTGGAAACATCACTTAAAATAGTGAAGTAATCTATTACTGAACTCTTCCTTGAATACTTCTTGACTTAGTCATGATGTTAATGTCATTCTCTTCAGGTTTCAAATACTTTCTCTGTAGAGTAAATGGCATAACTCATCTCAATAGCAGTTGAGAGTTTTCATAATTGTTATGTCCTCTGTGAGTACAGAATATTCGTCTCAAATATTATAAACATTATTAATAAATATAAACATATACTTATTAAACAAATATTTTGTCAAAGGCATTGTGCTATCTTTATTTCACAAATCCATTAATCATAAAACATTTTTTTTGTACATAGTATATTTTCTGGTCATTCTTGTCTCTGGGTTTTCTAAAATACACTATCATTTATAAACTCATATCAAATAATTCCTATGTATTCAATAATTCCTCCTTTAAAATTCTCAGCTCATTAGTCACTTTCTTTTGCAATGATGAGCATTACATTTCTGAATCTTTAAAAGACATAGGGAATCTTAAATGTAATTCTTAACACGATTGTGAAGAGAAATTTCGTTAAGAAAAATCAGGCCTCATATTTCTATTACTACCACTGCTCCTAATTTGGTTCTCTATATATTACATTCTCAATANAGAAGTATTGTAGTTCTCGCTTTATTTTTGTTTCTTTGGCTCCACCTGGTATAGACTGAATGCTTGTGTCTCCCCAAAATTTATACACTGAAACTGAATCTTCGATGTGATGGTGTTTGAAGGTGGGACCCTTGAGAGGTGATTAGGTCATGATGGTGGAACCCTTATCAATGGAATCAGTGCCCTTATAAAAGAGACCCCACATGAGATCCCGTCTGCCACACGAGGACACAAAGAAATGACAGCCGTCTCTGCACTAGAAAGTGGGCCCTCAGCATACACTAAAACTATAGGTGCCTTGATCTTGGGACTTCCCAGCCCCGAGAACTATGAGAAATAAATTGGTGTCGTGTATAAACTATCCATTCTATGGTATTTTGTTAAGGGCAGTCTGAATGTACTAAGGCTGTCTCCCTGCACCCACCCCCACCCCAATGCGCGAGCGCGCGCGCGCGCGCACACACACACACACACACACACTTAAACTAATGATGGTGAACTTAAAGCCATGTGAATGGAATAGAAAAGCTACACTCTTAATTTTATCTTTGTAGCAGGGCTGAATATAACTGGGATTCTGCCATTCAAAAGTTTTTAAAATGGCATTTCTATTTGAAGTCTGAACTGAGTACTATTTACCAACCCTTTACATCAAATTCCTTGATATTTTTCTTTTTTTAAATTAATATTACAAAAAGCCAATTCTCCTTTCTTACTCTTTGAGTTCTAGAAAAAATACTTTTCATATGTTTGAGGCTTCAAATATCTGAGCATGCTCAATTTTCACTTCTTTCAGTTTAGAAATAAACCTATTCTTATTGTCTGAGCTCACCTCCTTCTACATTAGTTAAAATCAGCCAGTAATAAACAGTTTATATTTCTAACATTCTGTTTCTCAACCTCATTTTCAAGTCTACAAACTCAATTACCCAAAGAGGTAATGTTACCAAGTATTTTGCTATCGCATAGCATGGATTTATTAAGCTTTATTATATTCGTACTATGACAGAAAACACAGATCTCTGGACAAAAGAACAGACTGTGTGTTGGTTTTCTATGTCTATTTCCACAGGCTGCTGTGATAGGAGTCAGATGTTCACCTTTATATGCACTAGGGGAATACAATACTAGCGGATCCCTGAAATTGGAAACTTTGTACTTATATGGAGCTGTTAGCACATCTGCCCCTCTAGAAACAGAGATACCTTGTCTTTTGCTCTGGGAAGTAAGTATTGGGTTGTCGGAAAAGTCATGATGCATTTTTGCAATGAAAAACAGAAAAAAATATGTCATGGCTGTTCCGACAACCCAATAAATTCACTAGGAGAGAGAGAAAATAAAAAGGCATCTCTA
>NW_017731994.1:195650-197910 GCF_001890085.2 Hipposideros armiger | reverse complement strand
TAAATCTCATCCAAGAAAATAATCAATAGCATTATTATGCTTCATAATTAAGAAGGGCTTAAAACCACTTGAAATTATTTAAACTATTATATTTATGCCTATCATTTTATCAGTGTGTATAAGAAAAAGACAGCAATGTTCATTCTTGTTGTTCTGTAAGGTAGATGTTTTACAATAAATGGTATGGGGAATAGTATGAATGTGTGTTGCTTCATCAACCAAAAGATTAAAAAAATCTATTTAACAGATTCACTAAAATTTACGGATTTAAACACCTAACAATTACTTTGAATAGTCAGGGAGAATATATTTTGTCTCCCTTTCTGGCACTATTGACAGGATATGTTATCTATTTCCTGTCACTCTCTTTCCCTGGAAGCACTGACATTATTTTGATTTTATATTGAAAATAAAAGAGGCACCAGTAAAATAAAAATGGATTTTGACATTTTTTTTTCCTCTCCAGGAGAATTCAAACATTAGCAGCACTACTATTATCAGTGCAATTTCCTACAGTAGGCTAAAGATTGAAACTGGTTTAGATTCTGTCAACTCTATGAGGAAACTCCTAAATTTCCCTTTGTTACACCATGCATGCATCCACCTGCGTGTCTACCCTGGCGTTAACTCACTGCAGTATAAATAAGAGATCTATAAAACGAGTTGTTAAAAGTCAGAGACCTTTCTACTATCCTTTCAGTTCTACTAAAATTATTCAACCAATTTTATTTACTTATACTGTTAATAAATGAGACACCAGGCTTTAGAAACCCGGCTCAAACTGAAAACAGAAGAAAATTGGGCATATTTCATAGTTTATTCCCCAACTTCTGCATATGCATTCATTCCACACACTCCATTTTGAACTATGGAGACACATTTGATTTTCATAGTTNAGATTATTTCAATGAAGTCCAACTCAAGTTTGAGCTGGCGGAGGCTATGATGTAATGATACTGTTCAGGCTAATTGTTAATTTACATATTTCCTTTTTGTATGTCAGTTTACTCAGGGTCTAAGGAAACTCAGGAACAATACTGAGAGAATCAGTCATGGTAACATCCTAACTCCCACAGAATATTAAATCTGTCTATGATTTTATTCCCAAGAGGTGGCCTTTCTTTTGAGGAGAGCTGGCAGGGCTAGCCCAAGGGATCCTATTAGAAGACTTAGGAGGCTATTTCAGTCCACAAATAATTTTACAAGTCCCCAGGGAGGCATTATAACTCAGCTCTCACACATAACACACTCAAACTGAATTATTCTTGACTCTCAAGAATCCCTAAGGAGATCATGCCCAAGTTTTTTTTACTCCTTAATTCATGCATGGAAAAGTATCCATTTACTCTATCTGAAATGAGAATAACTTCTCTCCTTCTAATTTCCTGATGATCTTTACTCAGTATGGAGGAAAATATAATTGACTTTTTGGTTTCTAACTTTTTCTATGCACTGTTCCCTCTTATTTCACATTGTAATAAAAAAAGAGAATTTGAAATAAATTCAGGTGAGCAGACACAGGCAACCCCCTACCAAAAATCATGCTTAAAGAAAATAATGTTCCCTTATGTCGGTCTCGATGAAATCTATAGTTAGCAGTCCAATGAATAATCCCTTTGTTGAGAAATATGTGGCAAGATACCAAGATATCAAATTGTGGAAAACAAAAACAAAAAACACCACTGATTTGCACATCCCTTTATACCAGCAGGGGGAGTTAATGGGGATAGAGTGTGCAAAAATTGGAGGGAAATTGCATACATTTTACATAGGTATAAAAAGCTAAGCTTAAAAATACTCTATATGCTTTCAAAAAGTATTGGGAAATTTCGAAAATGTTAGATGCACATAAGGGAGGTTAAGTATGCCTGAAGTAACATTTTTCTGGTAATTATGTATTATTTTTCATGTAGTTCTTTAAAATATGTTTTATAAACTTTGAGAGTTTATAGGTCAGGTGTTTGCATTCCGAACAGGTAAATATCAACTTCAAAAATTTTTCTTAAATAATAAGTAAGCTGTCGGATTCAATTTTTCCTCAGACCTTTGCTTCAGCATTATTTGGTAGCTAACAAGGTCTGTGAATGTTTGCTTGTTGTTTGTTTAGTTTGTTTACTTTTAGGTCAATGTGTCACAAATAGTCATCTTTCCACTTGTATAAATAAGCATATAACTGCTCAGTATCTGAACAAATACATCACTCTTTGTCCAGGGAGTATTTGAAAAGCTGGTTTCAGTTAATCATCCCAGATCAGAGGGG
>NW_017731994.1:190495-192799 GCF_001890085.2 Hipposideros armiger | reverse complement strand
TATTATTCTAGAATGTGAGCAAATATCTCCAGGGTGAGAGAATGAGAGCAGGGTGGGACAGGTAACAGGTATTTGCTATATTACAGCTTGCCCAATTCCTTTTTTCTGAAGGCCCAGACAACGCAGAAACATTGAGAAATACAGGGAGAAATTTCTTCTATTAGGTTCTCCATCTTTCCAGTGGCCCCTATCATTTTCCTCACTGACCACTCACTACCTGACGTTCTTCATGGCTATTTGGTCTCACAAGGAAAAAAAAAATGTTCATGTTAGTACAAACAAAAAGGGAAGCTTCCTTCTTTATTTAACCTTGTGTGATACACTGCAAAAGTGACCACAAATGCTTTCAGCCTTATCAAGAAGAGGAGTCTATTTCCCCAGTGTTTAAATCTGCGATGGTTATGTGAAATGTTTTTCCCAATGGGACATGAGAAAAATGATAAAAGTAGAGACTTGGCAAGTACTTGAGCTCTGAGGTTTACCTTATCTTTCAATGTTTTTAACCTTTCAACTACCGTGTGAAGAAGCCCAGACTATCCTCCTGGATAATAATAGACACATGACCCAGCACTCTCAATTTGGCAAAAGCCTGCCAAGTACCAGTCACATGAGCTAGTCCATCACAAATCATCCAGAAACCATCCATCTCAGCTGACCTGACAGCTGCCAGCTGACGCATAAGCTAGCCCAGCAGAGAACAGCCAGGCTGGCCCAGTCAGGAAAGACTTCCCTGCCAAGCCATAGAATTCGGAGCCAAATACATGATTGTTGGTTTAAGCCAATGACATTTTGGGGGTAGTTTGTTATATAGCAATAGATAATTAATAGAGATATTGTACATATAATCGTCATTAATTATGGGAATGAGAGGTAGTGATGAATGGAAAAAAAACAGTAAAACAATTGAGACTGGAAAATAGTGAACAGTCTGCTCATGGAAGTTACAACAATCAATGAGGAAACTGTATAGTAAGTTGGAAAAAGGGTGACCTATATTTTGTAGGAGAACAACTGGTAAAACTGTCTTCTGCTCTAATTTGAAAGGCTGAAGTAGGTGACTAATGTACATTTCNCACACACACACACACACACACACACTGAAATGGAATTCAATTATGTTAAATTTCTCATTATGGCATAGGAGGATGTGAAAAACCTTCATTCTTACTAAAAAAGAACATATTAAAATGAAACAAGAAATCACTAAATAAATTTAAAAAGATTATTTGCTATAGACTGAATGTTTTTGTCCCCCTAAATGCTTATGTTGAAATCTATTCCCCAATGTGATGATATTTGGAGATGGAACCTTTGGGGGGTGATTAGGTCATGCCAAGGAGTCCTTATAACAGCTTCCTTGCACCTTCCTCCACGTGAGGGCACAGTGAGAAGAAGATCATCCTTCTCCATGAGCACGGAGCATGTTCTCATCCAACACTGAATATGCTAAGCCTTGAGGAGGGACTGCCCAGTCTTCAGACCTGTAGAACTGATTTCTGTTGTTTGTCACTTAGTTTATAATATTGTCACAGCAGCCTGGATACACTGAGATATTATTTAAATCCATCAAAGCGCTATCCACTCAAAATGATCAAGTGTCTGAACTCTGTGATGCTGCAACCCTCTAAGTAAGCAAGTTACAGAGGATATTTTACTACCTGGTGACAGTTGCTGAAGTATCAGGCAAGGTAGGTCGCAGAAAAAGCCTCCCAGAGAAGGACAGTCTTATTCAGGCAAAGGGAAACCATCAAACTTTAGATCAACCTGTGTGCTGGAGCACTGAATTTGATTTGGGAGGAGAAATTCACAAAACTGAAATGTTTTCCAGTAAGTACTTATATACTTATTGTAGTAAGTAGTATTGTCAAGAAAACAGATCATGGGGGTGAAAGCATGTTGAGAATTTACCAGCTCGTCATCTTCCAGGGTGGACTGTGTGGTCCTAGGGTTTGTTTCTCAGTGTCCTGACTGCAGCTGTTTTCCAGGGGGGAAGTTTCCTCACCTCCTGCTTAGGCAGTCTCAAAATCTCAGTCAGGTCATCAAAAGAACTCACAAAATTGCTCTCTGAAAGTCTAGTAGTCTCTAGATGATACAGAAATCTCAATTTCACAGAATCAAGGCTCCATGTACTCAAAGATTGGTGATTCTTAGTACTTGTTAGACTCAATGGTGGTCCTTAAAACCCTTTCCCCCAAGAAAAGAAATGCCGAATTCTATCTTCAAAGTGGTGAAAGTCTGAGGGGAAGTGAATCTAAAGAGAGATGGAAATAAACCTTCATCACACTTCACTACTGATAAGATCAA
>NW_017731994.1:185624-186539 GCF_001890085.2 Hipposideros armiger | reverse complement strand
TACTCTATCACATTTATGAAAATACATCCTTCATCATCACTGTGACTAAGAATGTTAAATTAGTTCAGAAATACATGACATAAACTCCTGGCTTGCAGAAATCTACTTTTTTGTTTTTTGTTTTGTTTTTTTTTTTCATTTTACTGAGGTTAACACAAAGTAATGATGGTCCATAAAGAGATTCACTTAGGTAAGGCTTTGAAAAGGCAATGCACAGTATTGAATATAACCCAAAGCATAGCAAGGATAGCACTGACAACACTTTGCTCTAAGTTTTTCCCCATAAGAAAAAGATACCCACAAGTGGTTATGTTCTCTTTACTGGAAGATAAAAAACCAAACCAAACCACAGCAAAACAAAAAAACCAAAACCCTCCTATCTAGACCATCCAGGCCCTCATAAAATACTCTGTTGGCTGAAGAGGGGTAAGGGTGAATGTCTTTTCTTTATTTGCTGACATTCTTGTAAATTTCCCCTTTTCCCAGTGGCTCCCTTTCCTCTACCCATGCTTTGTGTGACAAAGTGAAATTCATCCTGAACCCTGTTGAAAAAAAGGTGGAAATCCCCAAGGGAAATACCAATAAGAACAAATAAGATTTAATTCAGCAACTCAAGAACCATAGACTATTAAACAAGAAGCTTAAAGTTCACATTAAATATAATTCCAGTCAAGGTTAAAGATAAAAGAAGAAATAAAATACTTGAAAAACAAAATGAAGTCATTTTGAAAAAAAAACAAAAAAACATTTTTATTAAATTTATTGGGGTGACACGGGTTAACAAAATTATGTAGGTTTCAAGTGTACAACTTTATATTACACCATCTGTATAATGCATTGTGTGTTCAACACCCAAAGTCAAATCTCCTTCCATCACCATATATTTAACCCCCTTTTCTCTCTCTTGTTATATTA
>NW_017731994.1:159570-184049 GCF_001890085.2 Hipposideros armiger | reverse complement strand
TTAATAGGTTGAAGATTATACCTAAATTAGTTTGGCTGTGTTGTATTTTTTAATAAAATTTGTCTATTTCTTCTAGATTGTCAAATTTATTGAGCTAATTTTTATAGTATCTCATACTGTTTTAATGTCTGTGGAGTCTTTGTTTTAATTTTTTACTCCTGAAATTGATTGCTTATATTTTACTTTTTCTAGTTTTCCTGCGTGCATACAGTTAAGTTTTTCCCCTTACAAGATTCTCAGTCTGTCTGTATATAATGACCATATTTTTGAGTTCTTGAAAATATTAAAAATAATTGCTTTAAAATGTGTCTCCCAACTACAAGCTGTTGGTCCTTGGACATCTGTGGTTGGATTCTTTTGAATATTTTTATTCTTGCCAATGGGTCACATTTTCCTATCTTTTATATACCCAGTAATTTTTATTCTGTACTAAACAATGTATATAATATACTGTAGATTATTTGCTTCTGTTATCTTTCTTTAAATAATGTTGTCTTTTCTTGTAGCAGGTAATTAACTAGATTCACATTCCAAACTCTTTTCCTTGCAGTTGGCAACAGCAAAAAAATGCTCAGTTCTTTTATTTTTTCAGCTGGGAAAACTTTGGGGAACTTCCTTTAAAGATATATCAAACAGTGATTTAGAGAAAGCTCGTGAGCAAATTTTGGAGCTTTCCCTGTATGGCTGCCCCCTTTCTGGGATCTCACTTTTCATTTTGTTGCTGTTCCATTTGCCTCAAAGTTTATCCTTTGACCTCTCAAGAAAATAACATTGACTTGCTCTTTGAGTTCAACATTCTTCATTCTGTGTATTATCCTGTGACTAAAAGAAAAAAAAAATATATATATATACACATATATATGTATATATGTATATATATGTAAATTTTATACAGTATAGATTGCTTCTTTCAATATTGACTTATTTACAGATATAAATGTATTTTATTTTTGCCGTGCCTTAAAATCCATTCTATTTTATTATTTCATTCAGATTTTATTAATGTTATTCAGAAAATTAGTCAGGGTTGCTCTCTCATCGCTAGATACAAAATACTATTGCTTGACATTTCATAATTTATTATTATGTAAGTATCAGAAATAAGCCTTAGAAATTTTGTGTTCCCTAGGATATGTGTATGTGTTTGAATAGAAATGCTCTAAGAAGATATATAGTGACACAGAGAATGTGACATTTTTTTCTAAATGAATAGTAATGTGATTCACTTTTAAGAAAAATAAAAAGGAACAGAAGTATTCTTGTGTTGTTATAAAAGAAGTTTTTCAAAATCACAAAATATGTTCAAATATGACTTCTTCAATTTCTGATTATATAACCTGAAGCAAGTTATTGAACTTCTGAGTCCAATTTTGAACTCTGTAAATGAGGATAATAAATATCTGTCATATTTGACTCATAAGCTTTTATGAAGGTCAAGTAACATAAAGAAAGTAAACACTAAGTGCATGTAACAATATACTAAAGAAAGTCTATTGCAACTCTAGTTTTGGAATAGCTCCCAAATCAACATGTCAACTCCTCCTAATTTTCAAATTCAGCCATGACACACCACACTTGACCTGCCAAAGGTGAATGAAAGCAAGTTTTCTGACCTTTACCCTGAACCATACAGAATGTATAAAATGGTCCTTATGAATAGTAGATGCAGCAATGTTTCTATAAGTGGACTATGTGGGCCTCCTCCCCCCCACTCTCTAATAAAGGTGAGTATGATATTGAGTATCCATTTTACAAAACTGGAGCAGAGTTTAAGGAGACAATGTGGAGCATTTTATTTGTGTTTCCTAAAGAGTGTAGGGACAAAATAAATAAATAAATAAGCATTCCAGTTCATTCTTGAGAAGATCAAATATAAATACTGTGGACAGAAAGTCCTGCCAGTGGAAGAATATCAATTGATAGCTCTGTTCAGAAAGTAACTAAGCTCCCCCTCCCAAGGAATCATCTAAAGTTCTTTTTTTCCAATTGTGATGCCTTGGTTTTGTGACAGATTTGTCACAGGGTTGAATTAGCCATGACCACATTGGTCTCCATCGCTTCATTATCAATAGTCCTGAAAATGCTCCACGTAAACTGTTCCTACTTAGACCTCCTGGCTTCCTCAGCCAGATTCGAGAAGGAGCCACATATCTCTGAATGTTCCCTTGGCGCCCACCTCAACCATTCTAGAAGTTAAGAACAGCTCCTGTGACTCTCTGTGTCCCTTCTACAAATACTCCCCACAACCTGAATATCTGCCCACTCTTGTCTGATTTGAAAATATCAAGGTCACTCTTTGTATGCTTGTCCCTTTACAGTTTCTATAGATCTTAGTATACAAGTAAATAGCAACTTCATTCTTCCAGTTGCTCAGGCCAAAAACCTTGAAGGCTTCCTGCACTCCTTTCTTTTTACTCATACCATATATCAGATTCTCCAAAATATCCCATTGGGTCTACTGTTAGGATGTATTCAACAAATTCACACCACTTCTCCACTGTCATCTTCATCCAACACACCACCATCTCTGTAGCAGTTTGCCATAGCCATTCACCTGGTCACACTGTCCTGCCCTTCATCCCCTAATGCCTTTCATCAAAACAAAAACAGGAAAGACAGTTAAAAATATAATTTAAATTAGTTCACTTCAGTGATTTCCAATTTGCTGAGAGTAAAAATAGCTGGCAGCATCCTCCAACAGTGGCACTCAGATTTAGCTGTACAGTAAACTAACTGGGGTTTTATAGTTAATAATAAGTTTGTACAGTGTCAGATGGTTACTAGGCTTATTGTGGTGATCACATCGTAAGGTATATAAATGTCCAATCACTATGTTGTACAACTAAAACTAATGTGATATTGTATCCCAACTACACTTGAATAATTTTTCTTTAATAAAAAAGAAAAATACTAGGGATTTTAGACATTTTCAAATACAAGTCTCCATTTCGAATAAAATCAGAATCTATGGGGGTTGTGGCCAGTCATTATTTTTTTCTATGTATCCCATATGCAATATGAGCTCATTAACTCCATCATCTCAGTCCATCTCACCCAGCTCCACCCACACCAGCTTCCTTACCTGCCTGGAAACCCTAGGCATACTTTAGAATGTGGTGGGCTGTACTCCATTTCTCTTTTCTTACTGCTGGATATCTAGACCCTAGAATAGCGTTGGCACATACTAAGTGCTCAAAAAATATTTGTTTTTAATGAAAACAACTACAAGGTCTTGGGAGACGGAGTTCCTAAAAATGTATTAATGCTCCCATGAGTCAGCTTGAAATATCTGTCAACTCCACAGAAACCCAGCGTCCAATCCGTTCTGATGTTCATAGTTTTAAGTTCTTTTTCTTGTCTTCTTCCCTCCCTTGTCTTTCCACGTTCCAACATTAAAGAAGTCAAAGGTTGGAGCCAGGGAAGTTATGTTGGGGTGGGAAGGACCTGAAGAGTTAAAAATGAAAGACACCCATTTGCAGCAGTCTGTTTGAACTGGAGGGAAGACGGGACATTCAAAACATAATGAAGTTTAGAATTCTGATTGTTATTCTAAAGTGGACATGATAATTACTAAACTGAGTGTTTCTTGGAATTAAATGGCTAAGGAAATGTTATTAAATTTAAGAAACGATAAATCTCACAGGGCCAACTATAGATTTCTTCCAATAGGTCAGAATAAGGTTGCAGGAGCCGTTGTAAGAAAACAATACAGTTGTTATCTAATTCAAACTTCAAGTCCCATATGAGAAATAGAACATTTCAAAGCAGTTAATAGTAATTATTAATGATGGTATATTTGAAGCTTGGGTTAAAAATAATGTAAAGAGAAATATTATTTACTTAACCTATCACAACACATTTTCACAAAGCTAATTTTTAAAAAATTTCTTTGCTTATAATGAGCAAAAAACACTAAAATTCTCATAGCACATCTACCTAAGTATAACCCAAGGTAGATAAATTTTATGCAATTGTGGTGCAATTATAACCAGACATTTATGAAAGGAAGTGGAGTGTTGGGAAGAGTTGTTTTATTATTATAGTTTCCTAAGTAACTTTTTCCTTGCTGGTTTTTCCTCTTACCCCAATTTTTTTCCTCCTCATAAAATGGCTTCTCGATTTTACTTTTAATACTGCAAAAGCAATTCTTGGTGTAAAGGGTGATTTCGTGGCTAAGGTTCTCATCTGTTAGCAGTTTCTCCTTTCCTCTTGAATGATAAATTCTGTCTTCATTAAATGCTTTTCTAGGAAGCCATAGACCAACTTCATATATCTTAACTGCTGCAAACATTAAGTAGGCAAAGGTTTTTCTGACTGAATAGAAACATTTTATACTCAAAGACTTTTCTCTTACCTACTTCAATGAATTTTTTTTTAACTTTAATTATACAACCACCACCACACAACAACATGACTACTTTTATACCAGAGAAGAATAATACTTCCCATGTGGGTAATGATGTGATATGATCATCTCACAAAATATTGGTTTAATAAACTAAGTCATGTCCAGCTGTGGGCAAAGCAAGTCAGGACAATTCTTCCTTTTATCCGATTTGGTGAGAGAAGGATTTGATTTGACAGATGTGTGTTTTACATGTCTTATTAATACCCAGCTCACTCTATCTATGAATTTTATTAACACAAGTTCTCATGATGATACAGAATCTCACCTCACAGATCTAGGTAAACACATGGGATGATAGCGGGAGCTTGGTACCCCCACTCTTACTAAGACAGGCAGACAAGTGCTAGAAGGCTGTGTAGGGCAGCGTACCTGACCTGAATTTTAATTCCAAGTGGATTCACCAATTCTACATATGTATATTTAGAGGGAAAATCAGAATGCATCTGCTTTTTCTCCCAGAAAGTCTCATATAAAAGTGAATTTTAAAAAAATGTCTTCTTGGCATCGGTCATGTATATTAAAACGTGTGACATGCCCATCACGAACTGACAACAGCAGGTTACAATGCTGTAGTTTCAGCCGATTTTTATGTACATATCACGGACCTAGGGTTTGAGATTCCTAGTAGTCTGGGCAGGGTTCACACATTTGTATTGTTTCCAGTTTCCTACAGCAGGTGCATTTCTCCTAGTTGCACTGTTTGGCAGGCAACTGAGAATTTATAAATTTTCAACAGATGTCTCCAATCAGAAGCACATATTGTATAGTCAAAGATGAGTCTGGGGAAGCTAGTCAGGACATAGGAAATATCATTTGTTTTGTCAAAAAAAAAGTGTAAACTTTTAGTTTTCCCTGTGAAATTTTGCTTTTTACACCCAGGTGAACAATTCAAGTGAAATAAACAAATAGCTTTACTATAAAACACATTCAACTGAGAAATCTATTTCAAAAATTTAAAATTTTTACATGTACACCCTTTTAATTTATTTGTATTTTTATTGGTGGGATTAAGAAGGATATTTATCTAAAAGTCATTTTTCTTTCTCGCATGAGGAATATAGACTCCTAAGATACTCTGAGGTACTCACATTGAAAATGGCTAATTATACCTTTGTTTTTTTCTATACCTCAGAAACTCATGAAGCTAGATTACCACTGGGAAAATGGATAATTGGAGTTATTAGCTAGTTACATTATATTTTAAAAGTTATTTTTGTCTAAATTAGGTTAGCGTTCTACGTTGATTTGGTGATTCAAACACAAATGCCCACATTGAGGCAACTGATGCACGAGCCAAGGTTGGCACAGGCATTGCTGTGGCATTTTCAGTAGTGTTATCTTCATGTCACTCGTCCCCATGCACCCTAACGTCTGTCCTTTGCTGATTTACATAATTTTAGATTGTCCATCTGCTGCCTGTTTCTTAGTCTCTGACTGGAACACAGTGACCTTTTTCTTTATACTCCCCATGTTTTAATATCTTGCTTTATACTTTTTGTATACTGTGTTACTTTGTCACTCAATCTATTCCTGCATGAAAACTAATCTCAGTTTATACATAAACTTACCTCACACAAATATACACTTCTACGTATCATACACAAAAATAATAAACACATATACAAATAATTCACCTGCACACTAGAATAATATAATACATTTTAGCTTTAACAGAAAATTAGTTTCATTAGGGTTTCATTTAATTCACTTTTGTCCCTAACCCATGTTAACAACCTGTTTGCATTTTATCAGGATAATTTCTTGCAAATATCATGCATATGATTATATATAATATTGTCTAAACACATATAAGACCCCATACATAGTCGTATGACTATACTATGTTATAAAGGGATGGCTTAGAAAGCAACTTATGACAAAAAATATTTATTATTTAGAGAGCTTTTATACTGCAAGAAAAACATTCTTTCTTTAGTTGGATTTGCTTCCAAATATAAAATCCATTTCCAGTTGCTTCTTTGACAGCGTAATTTTCAGCTGTTTCTGCATCTGGCTGGACACAAAATGATTAGGTAGAGCTCACTAAATCCTAAAGTATATAGTTACTGATGCCAGTATTATACTATCATTAGCATATTAATTGCAGGATAGTGGCAAAGAAAATTCAAATGGTTTGGTTTGGCATAAGTCCCAAAAGATCAGATGGTTTGTATTATTCTATCAAATCTATGTTTTATTATTTTTGTCATTTTATTTGTGTCTCATTTCCTTAACCAAACCATTAAGAAACTTTTTTAAATTAAGGGATTTTTTTTTTTGTCACTCAAAAAAGAATGTAAAAGTCACTTTTAGTATTTGGAGTTTAGCTTTTGACTCAAATCTATCCACGTATTTACTTATGTTTTCACACCTTATTATTGCACATTCTGGTGGTGTATCATACCAAGTCATTTCGTTAAAGTTGCAGTCAAATATGTATATATTAGATAAATCAAAAATGAAAAGTTAGATTAAGTTTTCTTGAAAATCCTGATGGTCTTTTTGAAAATTCAAACATCTGTGAAGTCTTTAATTATTATGGATTTCCCCGTTACCTTGAGCAGGAACTTAAATATGGGACCCCAAAACCACCCTCCATTTTGAGTTCCCTCCAGCCACTTTGCAATTTCTAAAGTGAAATTTGAAAAACAAAAAAAGAAAAGAAAAGAAAAAAAACAGTCTAAAAGAGGGTAGAGCCTCATGTTGGGAAATAAACAACTGAAAGGATAAATGGGGCTTTGAAGGGGAGAGAAAAGTTAGCTGTTTCTTGAATTTAGAGGCAAAAATTAAGATAAGCTATCTGAGCTGATGGGAAGTAACTATCATTTTTTGAACACCTACTACATGACAGCCTTCCTAGCTACTGTTTTTGCTTAAAAGTGTGCCTGATTGGCTTTAATATTATAAAAATTCAGAGGCTTAAGATATAAAGTATCCACAGAAAATGTGCTAGGGTCCTGGACAGCTACAATCTGAAGTGACTTTTAAAGCTCACAGTCTCTGACAAAGTTTAGCAATCTCAAGAACAGTAATTCTGTCATCAAGATTTATAGGTTTTATTTAACTAATAATTGGTTATTGGGGGAAAATACTACATTGTTATCACTGAAACATAGCTACAAAAATTTAACAGATTTGACTTAGGAAAGGTAACTCCCCTGAAGAAATGTGACACAAGACATGAGAGTTTGATTGGGATTGAGGTGATTTAAAGAGATCAGGTCCCAGTAAGAATGTGATGCCACAAAATTGGCTATTTTTATATGCAAATGCTGTCCTCTCCTGCTGGCACTGGAGTGATAGCTATAGACATGCCATTTGTATTTATATGCAAATTATTACTTTTGGAATTATTTATCTGATAGCCAAGAAAACAATTGAACAAATTTGAGACAAATTGGGACTTAGGTCGGGGAAATATGAACACTCCAACTAAACTCAATTAAAATATATTACTAACCATACATAAATATGTGTCACATATTTCCATTCATTTCTCTTGTAAAGAGAACCACATTTTGACTTTTAACTCTTTAGTACAAACATTTTGGTTGTGATTATCTACATTATTAATAACAAAAAGTTAAGATATATAAAATTTAAGTAAAGTAGAAAAAGCTGAGAGCCAATGAACAGACTCAATTTGAGGGAACTGGATCTAAGATGGCTTCAAAAATAATAGGTATTTACAATTTCACAGCAATTTAGCTAACTTTTTTTAAAGATATAATTTTTCCACTAAGATCTTTTTAGAGACACATAACAAGCTGAAAAATAATAAAGTGAAATACTACAGGTCAAAATTTTACCCAGCATTTGAAGAAATTCCACTGATAAAAAGTCTCTTGCATTAAATTAATGGATATAATGAGAAATGAAGACATATTCCTAAGCGAGAATCATATCCCTAGACCAACGAGCCTAATTGAACACATATTCCATTGAAAGAAATAAAATATATATATATATATACAAAACTGTGCAAGACAGAAAGAATCTAGAGTGGTGACATTTTGTTTCTATGAATGCCTTTACCTATAGTTTTGTTACATTGGCTTTTTTTTTTATTATGAATCCTATTTTTCCCAACTCTACCCATAGTTTTTCTTATAATACAATTCACATATGAAATAAGAACGACATGAAGGGATCAGTGTGTAGAAGCCAGGATTTGCATTGTGTGAAGGGATTTATAATCCAAACAATTATTTCTGTTATATGAATATAAAGAATGGAAGAGTGATTTTTAGTAAAGTAAACACTAATTTTATAGAACACATTTTAAAATAAGAGTATCAGAGAAATGGCAGTAAAGATAGAAAATCCTACCTCAATCTATCAGATAATCCCAGTGAATTTAGACTAGAACCTATATATTAGGCAAATAATTTTATAGATTAGTCTGATTTTTACATATTCCTCTGAATATAATCCAATAAAAAAGATCAAAGCCATCCTCTATGGTTATGTCCATAATCATTTGACATGGATTATTACACTTAATTGTAAAACATAAAAGAAAGTCCTATATGAGAAATATAGTACTTTTTTATAGATGAAGATTTTGAGCTCTGTATGCAAAACAACAGAAATGCCAGAAAATGCAGATAAATTAGTATTTAAAGTAAAATAACATCCTTAAAATTCTTACAATAACAAAGGAAGGAAGGAGGGGAGGGAGAGAGGGAAATTAGGAAGGGAGGGAAAATTAAACAAAGAATAGCTCAAAATTAAGGAGTAAAGAATCTAACGTAACAGAATACAAACAAATACAAGTTAAGAAATTACAAACACAAAAAATGATTAAAATTAAATGCTAAAATATAAAGGAATAACTGTAAATAATTGAAACATCAAAAAGAATGGTACACATTTCTAAAAATGTATCAATAAAAATTATGAAAAATACATATATATAATAGGAAGCAATAGAAATATATATTTACTACCATTGCGATTGCAGTGATTAAACAAAAAATGTGATGGTCTTATCTAAAATTATAACAGTAATTTTAGAAAGTCAGAAGTGGAAATTGGTATTCCTAGCAAAACAGATCCCAGATAATTTTGGAAAAAACAAAAACATCAGTAGGCTTATTCATCAAAGAAACTGAGTCAATTAAATTTTTAAAAGAAAAATTCACTAAGAAAACTCATCCAGGCCAGTTTGATATTAATGCAATATCAAAGATTCAAGGAGTAGAAATGCTAATTTTATTTTATATTTTCTAGGGAATATAAAAAGATAATATCCCTAGACTAATGTATAAGTCAATACCAATTTATGAATGCAACACAACTTTCTTACAAAAACTAGATAAGGAAATCAAGGTCCAACTCCACACATTGATGTATTTTAAATGATTCTAATTAATATATTACAGAAATACATTCAGGATTTTACAAAAAGATTAACACATCAATACCAAACTGATTTATCCTATGAATACACGGTTGTTTTATAATATTAGAAAATCAATTTATGTAATTTATCATTAAAAACAAAATGACAAAATACATATAATTCTCTTAACATATAATGTAAATATGTCTGATATTGTCTACTACAGACTAATGAAAAAGCTATTTGAATGATGGATGAAGAGAAATTTCTGTGATGAAAGGTTTCTAAAAAGCTGTTGTGTAACTTACTTTATTGTGAAGTATTGAAATGGCTGCTTTTGTACATCACAGAATAAATAGTGTTCTTAGTTATTCCACTCTGTACTAAAAAAAAAAAAAACATAGGTGTATACTTAGAGGACTTAAAAGTAAACAATTAATTTCTACATATACAGTCACATCTTCCTCCCACATTCCATCTACTAATAAACAGAATGTGTAAAATAATTTAGCAGTGGGCTGAATAAAACATACACATTCACACATATACACATACAGACACATAAACCACATGTACTTAATATGTAAAATTCAATTTTCTTTACCTTGGCAAAGGTTGGATGATGTAATTTATTAAAATTGAACTTTGCAATTAAAAAATATAAAAGACATAGGAAGACATCAACAAAATATATGGAATTCTTGATTGGAGAAATTGAGATACACCATGTTCTTAGATTTTAAAAATCAATATTATGAATATATCAACTACTACAAAATTGATCCATAGATGCCTATCAACATCCTTATAAAAGCCAGTTCTGCTTAAGAGAACAATAATAAACATTGCAATTGACCTTGAAGAAATAGGGTAGTGTGTGAGCTTTCCCCTACCAGGCTAACAAAACTAACATTGGTGAACTTTCAGAGAAATGGAAACACATCAATTGACCATCAGAAAGAACCCAGAAACAGATCCACCTGTAAGAAAATGTGTGTATGTGTATCCAAGCTGACATTGTGGATCAGAGGAAAATAGTACCTTGATAGTTATATACTTCCAAAATTACATGAATCTCTACCTCACTCTGTACACAAAAATGAAATCTAGGTTAATTGCAAGCTAGTATGTAATCTGGATTCAGTTAGTTCTTATTTCATATCCTGTTGTACAATCAAATATTTGTATGTGACTTTTTTGATTAGACCATTGTATCTGGGTTTGTAGCTCTTTTGTTGATTTCTTCCCAGGTAAAGAATACATTTTCTTTTAGTTTATGTGAGCGCCTGCATTCTTACTTGAGTTTTTAAAAATTGAGCTTAAATTTCTCTCGTTTTTATGTAACACATTGTCTTTCCTACAACTTAAGGAGCTCTTCTGTGTTTAAATTATAGAGTAAATATCAAGTAAATATCAATATCACTGAATTTCAATCAGTGTAATTCTCTCTTTTGGAGCCAGAAATACATTAGTACTCCACCCTCTTGGGTGCAAAAGTAGAGAAAAATGTTCACTCCTAACAGCTGAGATCTTCCCTGAGAGCAGCATGATACCTCTAGAGCTGAGATTGTAGACGCAGCAGCAATTACACATGGCTGCAGTAGAAAACAGGCAGCCAGCCATCAGCAGCCTCACACTCCAGTGTGGGTATATCTCAGTGCCCAATGGAGAACATAGGAGCCACTAAGCATATGTCTAGATCAACACTCTCTCCTTCCAGGTTATTCTTTTCTCAACCATCCATGAGGTGTTCCTTCCTTTTTATTCCATCTAAAAAGATATTGTATGAGTATGAAAACTCTTATTTGGTGAACATCACATCTAAGAAAGTGAAAAAAAAATTAATTTTGTTGAAATGAAATATTTTGTCTAAACTTTTAGTCATTAAAACAAAATACAAACTAATCATGTTACATTGATTAAAAGTTCACATATCTAGCTTGATTTTAAATTGTTTTGTGTATAAAAATTAGTGCTGATGTTAAAAATAAACATTAAAGACCTGTGTGTTGCAATTTTTTTTTCCTTTTAGAAGGTAAGTTAAATAATAGTGTATTTGTCCCTGATGATTAGAAAAATAGTGATTTAGTGTATCAGTAAGTGAACCATTACATGAATCACATGTTATGGTGAAAAAATAACAGGGTCACAATTTATAGACTTTATTTCTGGACTTATGAATATCCAAGATGTGTCTACGGTAAAAATGAATTTTCATTCTCTAAGCTAATGCATAGATATTAAAGCTTAATTACAATTCTTACATGTATTGAACCTATTGCTAATGATACATAGCAATGATAGGTTAAAATATTGAAAAGTTACATCTTAGTTTGAAACTCTATTTTTGAAATTCAGAGTTTAAAGGTGGTACATTTGTCCAAATTTGTCAAAACACAATTTCAATGAAATAAAATTCTAATTGGAAAACTTTCCAATTCTTTATTATTCTAGTAACACAAATGACTAAATTGATGTTGCTTATTTTTTTTCAATTTCTTTTCACATTGCAAATGAAACCTAATAGTTTTTAGCAAGTAGCATTTACAAATTGAAACTCTCAAGTAGTAAAGATCACCCCCACTGACCACTATTTCAGTATTAACTAAATAGGCTGTGTGTATTTTTATTAATTTTCTAATCTTATGTAGATATGCTGAGTTTAGGGATAAATAAATAATATATTAATTCTGTGGGAGAAAAAACTCAGCTGGTTTTTCAGTTGAGTTTTTTTCTAAAAATAAAGCAAAATAATAAATAAATGCAGATACATCAGAAGAATTCAGTTTAGAATATCAGAATCAAATTGCACCAAAAATTGTTTTCTCCTGATATCTAAAGTTATGAATGAACTAAAAATGAGTGATAAAATATCGTCACCAAGTAAACAAATGAACAGACATAATCTTATACAATGTTCTTTGGAAATTCAAACAAAATAGCAGTTAGTGGGTGACTCAAAGAACAGGAGAACAAAATATAGAGAACTAACACCCAACCACTGCATAATCCACAAGCTGGAAAGGCAGGATGATGCTTAGAATTCTTGATCATGTACCCAGATATTGTGGCAAACAAACAAACAGAAAAACAGGCTGGGTATCTTTGATTTTCTCTTTCAGATTGAGAAACCATTAGAACTTCTAGTGAGAAAGCAGTGAATTAAAGGAATAAACAATACATCCTATTTCAAACTATATATGTAAAGTCCGTGACCATCCACTGAGTTAAAGAAAATTATCCAAATTTCTGGCTGTCACCTTATTATAATAGTTTATTTTAACAATGCTTGACTAAATTTCAGAAAATGAAGTCTGAGTTTTCTAATAAATATTGCTTATTATTATTATTTTCTCCCTTCATTTATCAATGTTTCAGCTTAGTCAACAATAAAAAATTACACAGCAATAAATACTCATTTCTCAAATATTAACTAGACAAGGAAGCAAACCAATATCAGACAGAGTGTCAACAAATAACCACCACATATGAGCAAAATAAAAGGAAAAAAGAGAAAAAAATGTTCAAAGTTTTAAAAAAATCAAATATAGAATAACTCAAGAGAACATCTTAATTTTTCAAACAAAACAATCAAATAAAAGTAGAATTAAGGTAAAACAAAATCATAAAGGTAAAGATAATTAAATGTAAGATAAAAGGAAATGTTTTAAAACCAAACAACATATTTAGAGAAGTTATTAACAAAGTTGAAACCACAATGAGAATAACCAGTATCAAATATCAAAATGCAAATCTATAGTAAAGGATGGTGATAATCACATTGAAAGCAAAAAGAACTCAAGGACTTGAAACAACCACATTTAGGCAAAAATAGACAAGAAGCTGAATTAATCCAACATACAACAGAGCATAAAATTGATAGAAATATGCTTTCAATTATGTAATGTAAGATAATTTTACTAAAATTAAGGATAAAAACATTCATATCAAAAAACACTGTGCTGCTAGACAAGGAAAGAAAAAAGAACTCACAACTATTCAAGCATTCAATACTCTTCAGTCTTGCATTCTTTAGCTATTTTAAAATATCATTCAAAATTATTATTTTAAAATAAGATAAATATGTTTTTTATTTAAAATAGCATTATTTAAAAGCAGTCAATTCATCATGAGCAATTAACAACTCTAAATGATTACATCCCATATGAAATTACAGTTTCATAAAATAAGAAACAAAACCTGATAGATCTGCACAGAGAAATAGACAAACCACATAAAAATAGTTGAAAAGTTAAATGCCTTTAACAATTGATAGCACAAGTAGATTAAAAATCAGCAAGGATATAGAAATTGTGACCACAATCATCAACCAGCTAGAACTCATTAAGATAATCAACATTAAAGAATGTTTAACTAACAACAGCTGACTACAAATGTGTTTCAAATACATAGAGAACACTTACCAAGATAGACTATATTCTGGGCCATAAACCAAGTCTCATAAATTTAACATTACACAAGTCATTAGTATGTTATCTCCCCCATGGAATAAGAACTAGAAACCAGAACAAGAATATCTCTGCTCAATGAAAAATTTAAAACGAAAATAAGACAGTATTTTGTACTGAATAAAAATGTAAATAATATATTGAAATGTGTGGGGTGCCACGAACGCAGTAATTGGGGAGAAATTCACAGCAATAAGTAGCCACACTAGAAAGAAAGTTGCAAATAAAGGCCATCAGCTTCTATCTAAAAACTCCAGAGAGAGGGGAACCTAAGGAGTCTGGCTCTTTGTTAGAAACTAAAGTGTGATTGTTCAGATCCAATCATGGACAATTATAAAGGCTCTACCTGACAGGCCTCATGGGGTAAAAGCTACTCACCCTGTTGCTGTCCTGGGGTACCGGTAGCGGGTTCGTCTCTGATGAGAGCTACAGTCCTGAAGACCTTTGCAGTCAAAGGCTCAGGCCCCTCTGGTTGGCTGCGCTCTTTGATAGCTGAACTCCTAGCCCAGGTGCCTTCTTTTAGAGGCCTGTTTACCTGGAATATTCTGCCGAGGCCTTCCTCAGGAAGCTCTGTGGGAGACCCCTATATGAGAAAAGAAGGGAGAAGCATGAAGGGTAATGTTAACCAAAGTTTTAGGGTGTAATAAAGGATAACAGCATTTATCTAAGCAAAAAAGGATTATAATCCTGAAGACGCAGATTCAGGTGGCCACCCACAATTGTGCTCTGAAGAGAACAAAGAAAGGCAAAAAACACAAGTGTAGCTCCTATTGGGTCTTTGGAAAAGTCATGACGTATTTTGTCTTTTTTTTTCCAAGGTCATTTATTTATATAAAGAACAAAGATCAATCAATGATATATTGCCCGTTTATTCAATAACCTTTTGCCATCTTTCATAATTCCTTTTTCAAGAATGACCTGTCTTTATTTGCAAAAAATTGAACAAGGTGCTGATTCACAGCCTCATCTGAAGTGAACGTTATACCATGCAAGGAGTTTTGAAGAGAGCGAAACAACTGGAAGTCTGACAGTGCAAGGTCAGGCGAGTATGGTGGGTGTGGCAACATATCCCATCCAAGCTCCAATCATTTTTGACGGGTGATCAAACTTGTGTGTGGTCTCGCGTTGTCGCGATGGAACACAACTCCTTTACAATTAACAAGCTCTGGATGTTTATGGATGACGGATTCATTCAAGCTGTCCAACTGCTGACAGTACACATTCAAATTGATTATTTGGTTCCTTGGTAGGAGCTCGAAAAACACAACTTTAAAATGCCACCACACTGAGAGCATAACCTTCCTCTGATGAATGTCTGCTTTCGATGTCATTTGAGGCGAATCATCACGTGGGGCACAAGACTGTTTGCGCACCACATTGCTGTAAACAATCCACCTCTCATCATCAGTTATCAATCGCTTCAAAAAAGAATCATTTTCCTCACGTTTAATGAATATTGCACACATTTATATGCGACATCAAATGAACTTCTTTGAGTT
Source organism: Hipposideros armiger (assembly GCF_001890085.2). Lineage (NCBI taxonomy): Eukaryota > Metazoa > Chordata > Mammalia > Chiroptera > Hipposideridae > Hipposideros > Hipposideros armiger. The sequence continues at coordinate 168,329 of NW_017731994.1, read as the reverse complement.
CATGCGGAACCCAAATATTGAGCTTGCTTATATATCCCAGTTTCTGTACGTGGTTGTGAATGCTCGTATGATGGATGTTCAATGTTTCTGCAATCTCTTGTGTCAGGTAACGTAGGTTTGACTCAATCAATGCCTTTATTTTGTCGTCATTAACCTCGGTGGGCCTCCCTGACCGAGGAGCATCGTTGAGATCAAAATCACCAGCACAGAATTCTGTGAACTATCGTTGGCACTGACATTCTTATAGAGCATTGTCACCATAAACTTTATGCAACTTTTCACAAACTTGACGCACTTTCTTCCCTTTATGGAAGTAAAACAGCAAAATATGGCAAAAATGCACAGTTTGGTCTTCCATCTTCAACTTGTAAAATCTCCAGAACTCAACCAAATTACTCATTTTTTTAAAATGAAGCTAGAACTGTCAGCTGTCAAATGACATAGCAATAACATAGATGCGAATGATTCTAGTACTTCCAAAAATAAACTAGTGCCATCTGTTGTAAACATGCGTCATGACTTTTCCAAAGACCCAATATTTAGGTCTTCCATGCAAATAAAGGATCACTGGCTAGGTTAACAGGGATTGGTTAGTTCCAATATACAAACTAGGTAGTTAAAAACTACAAGGAGGTAGTAATATCCATATACATTCATTCAGCAGGTGTTGTTCTAGGACATTTATGGCTCAGACTTGAGCTGAGTTTAGCAACAGGCTTGCAACTTAATAGAATTTCTGAGAACTGAGGCAGGAGGCTTACATAGGCCCCACTTCCTCAGCAGCATACCAATTCTATTTTAAGTAACTTTCTTAAGAATGCTTATTCTGCTTTATTGTCTCCACGATCAATATTTTTCTGCACTCTGACTCAGTACTTAGAACTTTTCCACACTTGGCCCAGTCCCCTTTCCTTCCCCAACCCCCAAATCTGTAAAACTGCAGCAGGCTTTTGTTTGGATCTGCACAGCAGTGAGTTGACCTCTGTGTGCTCATCCACCTGAACATCCTTCAGAGGCTGGGTCAAAAGAAGAAGGAACAGGTTGGATTTGAGCTGTCTGCAGTTTAGCCTCTGACTTGTTCCATAGGAGTAAGTAAATACATGCTTGACTGTTACTTGCATCGGGGCATGTTTTACTCTGATACCTTGGAGCTCAGCACTTCTCACCTCAGTGGAGCTCCTAGCAAAGACAGCATATTAAACACAAAGTAAGTAAAAGGATGTAATAAAGTTCAAAGTGGGAATCAAGATACTAGAAATCAAAATCAATAATGGATAACAGAAGTGAAACCAAAAGCTGAGTCTTTGAAAAGTTCACAAAAATTGATAAATCTCTAGCAAGAGTGATCAGAGAGAATAAAAACAGAAAGAAAAAAAGGAGAGACAGCAAAAATGACCAATATTAGAAATGAGTGAGGTGTTAACATTACAGATTATACAGATATCAAAGAATAATAAAGATAATATTATAAATGACTTTATGCTGATGAATTTGACAGCTCATATGAGAGGAATTTGTTCCCTGAAAACACAAACTATAGAAGCTACTTCAAAAACATGAATAGCCCCAGTTCTGGTCAAGATGGCACAGTAGGTAAATCCTGTGCTTACTGTCTCTCACAGCCACATCAAAATGACAACTAAACTACAAAACAACCATCATAGAGAATCACCTAAAATCTTGCTGAACCGATGTCCTACAACTAAAGACATTCAGAAAAAGCCACCTCGAGGCTGGCAGGAGGGACAGAGACACGGAAAGCACTGGTTGCACACACACATGTGACCATTTAAAAAGGGGTGGTGGGGAGGACTATTTCATCTGTTGAGGTGCTCCCCAGAAGAGTGAGTGGTCCCAGCTCCTCACCAGCCCAGTTTTCCAGTGCCAGGGAGAGCAGTTCCTGTAATTCCTGGTTGTGAAAACCAGCGGAGATTGTGACTGAGTGAGTGGAGGTTGGCTGGAGTCCCAGGTGCTCTAAAAGGGACCACGCAAGGACTTACTCATTGATGGAATCACTCGCTCTGAGCTGTACCACTGGGGCAGAGGGAGAGGCAACAGGGACATATGGGGGAAACTGGGTTGTATGGCTTCGGGACAGGGGCTGGAGGGGCAGCTCTCTTCCAGAGAGAGGAGCTGATGGAGGCCTTTGTTTCTTTGTTGAGCCCTCCTCCTTCCCACCATGCAGATGCAGGCAGATGCCATATCTGAGTATCTATCAAGCTGGCTAATGCTGTTCGCTTGCCACACCCTGGTGACTCTGAGACACCCTCCACCAACTTTTAGGCACACCCAAGCTGTTTCCAGTGGCATTTTTGTACAAATCACCTACCTTGGATCATGCTGCAGACTTTCCCAAGGTCTCTCAATGGTTCCCGGAACTCAGAGAAGCAGCATCTGCCTTGCCCATATCTCTGGCTGAGCATCCCAAAGCCAGGTACTAGTGGCGGCTGGTCTTGGCTCACGGCTTGGCCTCTCAAGGCACTTCCAAGCACCACCCGGGCAGCAGCCATCTGAATTGCTTTGTGGCTCCTGCCAGGTGGCCCTGGGTAGGGAATGGGCTGTGGCTAAAATTGACCTGCAGTGGCTGGCATGTCCAGTGGCCAGCTTTGAAAGGAGCTGAAGCATCACCCAGACACCTTCCACAGATGACACACCCAAGTGTTGGAATGGGCAGGCAGTGGAGGCCTGCTGAGGCAGATCCTCCTCTGTAGGGTCAGTTCCTGCAGCGCAGCTCCTCCACTGTAGTCATGGCCAGTCCTCACAACCAATGAGCTCAAGGGTCAATCCCCCCATTGACATGAAAATAGCAACCAAGTTTTAACTATAAGAGGAAGGTACACACAACCCATACAAGGGACACACCTGGAGTGCATGGCTCATGTGACCAGGAAGACAGTGCCACTGAGACCCATGGCACACCTACTACATAAGGCCACCCAACTAAGACCAGGAGACATAACAGCTCTACCTAATACATAGAAACAAACACAGGGAGGCAGCCAGAATAGGGAAACAAAGAAACATGTCAAATAAAACAAACAGAAACAAACAAACAAACCAAAACAAAGATCCAGAAAAATAACTAAGCAAAATGGAAACAAGCAATTTACCAAATGCAGAATTCCAAACACTGGTTATAAGGATGCTCAATAATCTCAGGGAGATTTTCAACAAAGAGATAAAATACATAAAAATGGAGATATAAAACATAAAAAAGAACCAGTCAGAAATGAAGAACACATTACAGGGAATGAACATATTAGATGAAGCAGAGGATCAAATCAGAAATTTAGAAGATAATGTATCAGAAAACACGTGATCAAAATAGCAAAAATTAAAAAAGAATAAAAACAAATGAGGACAGTTTAAGGGACCACTGGGACAACATCAAGCATACCAACATTCATGTTATAAGGGTACCAGAAGGAGAAGAGAGAGAGTAAGCAATTAAAAACCTAATTGAAGAAATACTCACAGAAAACTTCCCTAACCTGGTGAAGGAAATACATATACAAGCTGAGAAAGTGCAGAGTCCCAAGCAAGATGAATCCAAAGAGGCCAACACCAAGACACATCATAATTTAAATGCCAAAAGTTAAAGGCAAAGAGAGAATTTTAAACACATCAAGAGAAAAGCCGTTAGTTGCTTACAAAAGAGCTCCTATCAGACTGTCAGCTGATTTCTCAACAGCAACTTTGCAGGCCAGAAGCCAGTGGCAGGAAATATTCAATGTGATGAAAAGCAAGGACCTACAACCAAAATTACTCTACCCAGCAAAACTATCGTTTAGAATCAAAGTACAGATAAAGAGCTTCCCAGACAAGAAAAAGCTAAAGAAGCTCATCACCACCAAACCAGTATTATAAGAAATATTAAAGGAATTTCTTTAAGAAAGAAAAAAAGATAAAAATATATGAATAATAATATAGAAATAACTACACATCTATCAACAATTACTTTCAATGTAAATGCATTAAGTGCTCCAATCAAAAGGTGGGGGTGGGACTGAATGAATAAGAAACAAGACCCTTACATATGCTGCCTACAAGACACTCTTCAGATTGAAAGAGACACATAGACTGAAAGTAAAGGGGTGGAAAAAGATATTTCATGAAAATGGAAATTAAAAAAAAAAACAAAAAAGCTGAAGTAACAATACTTATATCAGACAAAATAAACTTTAAAACAAAGGCTACAACAAGAGACAAAGAAGGATCAAGTAATCCCACTTCTAGGTATTTATCTGAAGAAACCCAAAACACTACTTTGATGAGACATGCTCATCCATATGTTCATTGCTGCATTATTTACAACAGCCAACATGTAAAGGCAACCTGGGTGTCCCTGATGGATGAATGGATAAAAAAGATGTGTTACATATGCACAATAGAATATTACTTTCTGTAAACAAAACAAAAAAAACCTTGCTATCTGCAACAACATGGCTAGACCTAGAGGGTATTGTGCTGACTATAATGTCAGGCAGTGAAAGACAAATGTCATATGATGTCATTTATAAGTGGGATCTAAAGAACAAAATAAACAAGCAAACAAAACAGAAGCAAACTCATAGATACAGAGAACATTTTGATGGTTTCCAGATAGGAGGAGGATTGGGGGGTGGGCAAAAAAAGGGAAGGGATTAAGAAATATGAATTTTTGTTACACAGTAGTCATGGGGATGGAGGGTGTAGATAAGGAATATATTGATTATATATAGATTTTTGGGGGTGATAGATGGGAGGGGGGTTGGGGACAGGGTAAAAAAGGTGAAGGGTAGTTAAAATAAAAGTAACAATTGATAGTTACAAAATAGTCATGGGAATATAAAGAAAAGTATAGGGAATATAATTAATAATATTGTGATAACTATGTATAGTGCCAGGTGGATACTAGTCAGGGGGATCACCTTCTAAACTATATAAATGTCTAAGCACTATGCTGTACACCTGAAACTAATATAAGATAATATTGAATGTCAATGCTAACTGAAATATTTTTTAAAAAGAGGGAAGATAAAGAAGCATAAGAGGTTCAGAGTTCCAGGTATGAAACAATTAAGTTTTGGGGATTTAATATGCAGCATATGAAAGATAGTCAATAATATTGTAATAGTGTGGCATGGTGTGAGATGGTTGCTGTATTTATTATGCTGATCACTTTTTTAGCATAGGGAATATAATGAATAATATGGTAATAAGTATGTACAATACCATGTGAGTACACCTGAAACTAATACTTTAATACTGTGTGTTAGTTATGTTTTAATAAAAATCTTAAAAAAAAACAACCATGAATAGCTATCTGTCTATAAAACTTACTAAATCTGTACATAGAATTCACTCACAAAGAAACTTCCAGGCTCAGGTGTTTGCACTTGTGCAGTAGTGAATTTTATAAAGCATCTAAGATAGAAATAGTACCAATTCTACAGAAACATTTCCCAAAGTTAAAAAGATAAAAAATTTCCCAATTCTTTCTATGAGGTCGTTATCATCCTGATGCTAAAACCTGATAACAATCTTATATAAAGCAAAAACAAACAAACCACACAACAATATCCCTTATGAAAATAGATGCAGAAACTCCAAAAGTCTAGCAAATTAAATTTAACAATATAAAAATGATAATGCAACATGATCAAATGGAGTTTTTCCAAGAAACGCAAAGTTGATTATAAAATCAACCCATGTAATTTATCAAATTAACAAAAGATGGGGGGGAAAAGTGATTACTTAAAAGTTCAGACAAAGCGTTCGGCAAAATGCAACATCTATTTCTTATAAAACATTTTAGCAATTAAGAATAGAAGGCCGAGTGGCTGAGTTGGTTAAGAGCTCGCTCAAGAGTATGAGCTCTGAGCAACAGAAGTTCGATGCCTGGATGGGCTGAGCTGCCGCTGAGCTGCCAATAGGTGGCAGGATGGCTCAGCTAAAAAAAAAAGAAAAAGAATAGAAGGGACTTCCTCAACATGGCAGAGCATCTATTACAGCTCAATGACTAGCAAAATAGTTAATGGTGAAAGAGTTAAGGGTTTGTTGTAGGACAGCAGTTCTCAACCTTTCACAGGGGTCACCTAAGACCATCGCAAACATATTTTCGATGGCCTTAGGAACCGAGACACTGCTCCTCTATCCATCTCCAGGCCCACATGCAGATACGCCCACATACGAGTACCCCACGACCCCTGTGAAAGGGTCGTTAGACCCCCAAAGGGGTGGCGACCCACAGATTGAAAGCCACTGCTCTAGAAAAACCTCACAGACTCAGGGATTTTAAACACAAATTCATTATGTTATATGTTATAAAATGAAAACCATAGTTATCTAAGAAACACAAATTTACAGCCTTTTCTTTTAGAAAATGAGTTATATTTTGAAATGGGAAAGTATATTGGAGAATTTTTATAACACTAACAATGTCTTTCTGATAAAATTATGATAAACTCATTTTTTAACTTAGTCCTAGTTTTCTTCTGACTATATTTATAAAAATACCCTCAAACTGATAATAGAGTTGTTACAAAGTTATATCTGCCCTTATCCATAGTGTATATCATAGTGTCGAATAGGTTGGTCAAAGGTGATTTCACTTATTTTGTTGAAGATGTTTACACATAAAGTTAATGATGGCAATCAATTTAATTTTAGCACTAACATGAACAGCAATATATACCTTTCACTATTGCCACAGAGAGAAACCCATCGTCAATATACCAAACGACAGGTTACCAGGAGAGAGGTCGCCATTGTTGTCTCCAAGTCTATCAATGAACTCAATGGAAATAGCCCCTGTAATCAGTCACTCCATACACATATTACATTTATGGAACCCCAGCCTAGCTCTGCATTTAAAACAGGCTCTCTAAACATGTTTTCAATGGATAAGAATAAGCCCTGAAGATTTACTCTTTAAACTTTATACTTCCTCCACAGAAAGTAGACTTCAAAGATATTCAGAAAACACCATAAAGTTTCAAAGTATAGTGCCCGCAAACTTTGCACTTGGTTCTCTTTGACATCAATCAGCATTCTGTGTGCATGGACTGAGGGCACAGCAGAACCTTTTATATGGACGACAGTATGTTTGAAATGACTACAAAACTGCCTGAAACTTCAAACACTGTGCTGACTTTACACTTCGGAAGGACATTAAATTTTAAGAACTCTAGAAATGTCTAAATGTGCTGCATTGTAGTAGCTTAAATTCAAATTTTAAAAACTTCAGGGGAATTTTCTTTACAATGCGAAGGTTAAAATTAAGTTAACTGATGACATTAGAAATGTTAAAGCAATGTATGATGACTTCTAAATATCTTTTTATTGAGCTATTTCTTCTCATGCAAAGTACTGATTTATTCAATGTCTAGTGATAGCAAAAGGAAATTGCCACCCAGTCATTTGGGAAAAAGTAACCCAGCAAGTAAAACTTTACTAGTAACTAAAAATCGTAAAAACAAAAACAGAAAAGCCATAATAACGTTGGGGATGGTCATCAAAAAGACGTGACCATTGGTCCCCTGTGTTTGCAATGTGTGCTCTGCTTGCCTTCCTCATCTAGAAGCTACCAAAGGATGCAGCCTTGATATGCTAATGTGGAGATGAAACAGTCTGGACTGCATATATGATTAAACTCACTGAAGTCCACCTGTGTGCATAACTAAACCCAGTTAAGGTCTTTTAAAATTCTGGTGGGAGGGTGTGGACAACTACTTGTCAAGATAAGCCTTGTATGTCAGTTCTCTTGTTTATTAAATTTGCCACCTACCAATCTGCAGTGGCCTGCCGCTGACTTTGGTGTCTCCCCGCCGTCCAAGTTCCGGGGCTGATTCTAGATGACACCCAGGAAGATCTGGGAAAGTTGTGGAGCAACAAATATATCAGAAGATATTTACAAAATTAATATAACATTTTAAGTACCATTAGATAATTGCATTTGCATCCAAGCTTCATGAAGTTGTAAAGTCTTTGGTTTCCTGTGCTTATGTTTGTGCTGATTCATCAGAGGCTATAAACCTCACAGGTAGGGGCACTGTCTTCTATAAAACTTTTTCAGTGCTTTCCTGATGAATGAAATTATATGGAATTCCTTTTCTGCATCTAACTATAAGGATTTATGAATTAGTTTGTAAGCTACGGTCCATTGCTTCTCTCAGATCATGGAATTCCATATTCATTCAACACTTTATATCTTTCCAAAGGACTTTTTATCTCTAAAACCTACTATTAAAATGCAAGTATTGCTTGAAAATGTATGCAGTAGATCCCTATTATATATGGTTTTGATTTCTGAGGTTTCAGGTACCTGCCATCAAACATGATCCAACAATATTAAATGGAAAAAAACAATACACAAATTTTAAGTTATGCATGTTCTAATACAACCTTGTACTGTTTCATTCTCCCCTACCTTGGATGTTAATTATCTCTTTGTCCAGTGTATACACTACCCAGCCATCAGTCACTTAATAACTATCTGGGTTAGCAGATTGACTGTGATGGTATCACAGTGTTTGTGTTAAAATAACTCGTATTTTACATAATAATGGTCCGAAAGTGCAAGAGTAGTAATGCAATTTGCATATGCCAAAGAGAAGTGGTAAAGTGTTTTCTTTTAATGAAAAGGTGAGCATAGTGTAAAAAGATATTTTGAGAGAGGGAGAGGCCATAAAATTTTGTGAATAAAATTTTACAAAATAAAAATTCACAAACTTTTTATTACAATATATTATTATACTTGTTCTATTTTATTATTGTTG
>NW_017731994.1:140766-157630 GCF_001890085.2 Hipposideros armiger | reverse complement strand
CTCATTAACGTAGATTACCCAGTGGTCACTGGCTGGCACTTCCTGCCCACCCGGGATAGGCACAAAAGAACTGTCCTATGGCCAAAGATGCTCGTAGGCTGAGAGATAGACGTGAGTCCATTTGTGTGTATATAAAATATTTGTAGGAGACCTCCAGGATTGGGCTAAGTGTACCTGTACTAGGTCATGACAAAATCTTCTCCAAGTATATAAAATCAGAAATATCCTGAAGAGTCCACATTTTGTTCATGTTATATGTGAGCCAACATTTTCACTATGTAAACATGTTAATGAGAAAAGGAGAGAAAATGGCCAGGAGATTATCAGATTTATGGGCTCATTTTACAACTGATGAAGAATGATTCACTTACTGATCTTGCACTTTTTTTCCCCCCTACTGGCCTCAAACACAGTGGCATACATACAAAATAAGCCCTTTGTAGTCAACAAGTGAGAGTTACAATATGTCGATATACTCTTCTTAAACACAAATCTTCAATGCTAAGAGGTAATGCATCTGGAAAAAAAAAAGACTGAAATGTTGAAATTGATAAATGCAATTAGGTGATGATTACTGGAATAAAAGCTAGCGTGGTTGTGATCAAGTGTTATCGGGCAGCAAGAACTGGATAATGCCAATATGAACATGAACCCATGAACCCATTCACCTTCAGAATCTCTTTATATAGTGGCTGTAGCTCTCAATGAGCTGAAATGGGAACAAACATAAAGTAATTAGCGTTCAATATATTTATTAATGTCAAAATAGCATTGCCGGTTTTGTCCCTGGGTATTTTTAAAAATTATTTGACGTGCATTCCTGGCCATCATTCTGAATAGTCTTCTAATAAGGCAATCACTGTGGAAAACTTAATCTTGTTCTTAAGCCAAAATTTTTTAAATGCCTCTTTTATGGTGTTCAGTCATACAATAATGATATCCCCAGGTTACTTCTATGCAATTGCTTACTACAGGGTCCATTTAGTACTTTAAACACCTGTGTTACTACCTTGATTCAATTTAAAGAAAGCTGTTTATGCACATAATGGATGTTTACTTCCTTAAGATTTTCTCTTTTTTTTTTCCTTGAAAAATAATACTTAAATCACACACTATGGTCATAAAATTTGAAAATATGTGTAAAGATTATGTATTAGTATAAAACATTATACCTTATGTTAAACGTAGTCCTCTTGATAGGCTCGAGAACAAACTCTGTTTTATAATAAAACCTATGAATAAATAATATTGGCATAGAAAAAATACAGGCCATTGGATATTTGAAACTCTTTTATGTAATATATTACATATTAGTATTTTTTAAAAACATAGAAGCTTAAAAATATAAATATTTAATATATGAAAGCATAGGATAGGTTTCCTATCTCTTTCACAATGCTGGATTCATTCTTGTTAGGGTCTCAAAAATTGTTTTTGAAATGAAACGTATTATAAATATATGTATTCCTTCTAATTTCAGATTAAAAGACAGTATTTTTTTATAAATATGTTTTTTGTAAATTTGACTTAGAACCATCAAGCAATAATTAATACCATGTAAGTGGCCTTTATATTTAAATAATGACATCTCATTATTAAACAACTAAAGTTTAAAAATAGTTTGAACATTATTTATCATTTATGACATTTTAAAAATCTGTATGGGTGTGTGGTTCAGGAAAATTTTACTTCCTTCTTTACAATTTGGTTGCTTTTCTTTTTCTTCTGCCTTTTATCACTGGCTAGAATCTTCATTACAATGTAGAAGAGAAGAGGTGAAGGTGACCATCCTTGTCTTGGTCCTGATCATACCAGTAACCCTATGGTTTGCAATTTCGGGAATTCTGGTTCGGGAAATCTCAAATTGGCCCCATACAGGGAGGGTAAGGTAAGACCGAAAAAAGAGTCAGACCACTTTAGGTTGGTGGACACTTACTTATGAGACTTGTGTTGAGCGGTCAGAAGATGAATGGATCTTTCCATACCTGCTCTGCCAGAACCTTAGGAGTTCATCTAGAGCAGTGGTTCTCAACCTGTGGTCGTGACCCCTTTGGGGGTCAAATGACCCTTTCACAGGAGTCACCTAAGACCATAAGAAAACAAAAAAGATATTTACATTATGATTCATAACAGTAGCAAAATTACAGTTATAGAGTAGCAACAAAAATAATTTTATGGTTGGGGGTCACCACAACATGAGGAACTGTATTAAGGGGTCACGGCATTAGGAAGGTTGAGAACCGCTGTTCTAGAGCAATCTGTCATTTTGGTACTTAAGATTTATTTGCACAATGGAGGCTCGATATTCTTGACAGCTCATCTAACATGAGCCTGATAACCTATCTCACTATGACTGAAGGAAAGTGCTGAAGCAGTGATCAAGAATTGAGATTATTTTTGAAGAAAAAGAAAGCAGAGGTAACTCTTCAACTTTGGAAACAAGCCTTCGGTGGTGGGGATTTTAGGCTGACTAGAATTTGGTGCTAAAACAATTGAAGACCTGAGAATGGGAAACAGGTTAAACAATAAGATAAATAGATATTTTATGTACCACCAAACATCAGATTTTTTGCTGCCTTAATTTTGCTTTCAATTGGTTATTGATAACTGAGTTACATAACTCGTGCATAACATTACATATCTCAGGTTTTGTTTTGTTTTTTTCTGATTTTATATATGTATCACCAACCCTCTATAAAACCATATTGTCTACCACAGATTACAGAAGACCAGTCTATCTTCCCTCCCATGCTCCAATCACCTCCACAGGACACAGCTCTGAAGTGGATAATCAGTATCCTCAACTCATGAGAACCTTGAATTTTATCACCTTCCTTAGAGCATAAGTACCTATTCTATTACTGTTGCTACTCATAAAGACATTCTTTTTCATCCCCTTGTCTAACACACCAATGAACATATTTTCAAACACACATACATAGCTATGTTTTTTTTTCTTAAAAGCATTTACAGCCATTACCTCAAGGTATCTTTTGTTTCTATTCCATAAATATTCTGTGAATCAAAGAAATACAACATCCTGGCTATATTCTTATAATTTGAAAACCACTGGAGAAAACAGAGACTTTAAGAAAAATTTTTCACCTCAAATAATCTACCCACATATAAGAAAAGTAATTGATCCAATTCAGAAATATGACTGAGTCTTGTGGAACATAGATTTCCAGTCTCATATTTGGTACAGGAGTTATATTGTGAAGGGGAAACTTGAATAAGAAGGTGACATTTAAAAATAATATACAAGGAAATTAGGTATCACAGACAATAGTTGTGAGCAATTGTGATTTTTCTACTATTTCATGAAGTTTTCAATTATCTAAACATAAATTTAGTGACACTCCACACACACACACACACACACACACACACACACACACACACACACACACACACACTGTTCAATACTGTTTGTTGCAACCCTATAAACACACAGCCATTCATTCCAAAGACAATCTAACAAACTCAGACTGGCAATTGTTACCACACAGAGTAAGAACAGCATAAATTGTAGCATAATCTAGACCAAAATCCGAAGTGAGTAAGGTCAAGTCAGGTTCAAAATATTATATGAAAGTGGAAATTAATAAATGAGAACAAGCAAAGGCTATTTATTCAGAGCTTGCCATAAGAAGTCAGCTGGCCAACATTACTTGTGTTTTGGCAGATACTCAAAGATAAGCACTGGAGTTGGAAAGTATTATTGGTTTTTTTTTTTTTTTTTTTTTTTTTTTAAGAGGAAGGCTTCAGGGGTGCCCTAATTGGAGGCCATTGACTTGGAGAACCTGTAGGTAGGCTAATTAGAAGAGGGGCATCCTATACAACTGGTGAGGGGTACATATTTGGCTTTCTCTGCTTGGTCCTAAGTTGGAAACAGGAAAAAAAAATTAACAGAGCTGCCAGTTATTAATCAACTCCTAGCCATTTTGGGTTGACTGTTGCAAAGTTTACCAGGGCTGGTAACTAAAGATAGCATGACTTCCTATAAGTCTGACTTAGAGACAGCTGACTTACTTTTGGGGCCGGTTACTGTAGATAATTGGTTAGATTCTCTGGCTAGATGCTGCAGGTTGTGAATCAAAGTTCTGATTTTATATATGGCTTAGCTATTGTCCATTTGTATATTTAACCTCTCAGAATATTGACATCAATGGTGCTATTCTATGCTTTCTTGATCCTATAATGTTTGTAAGAAAATATTTCCTTTTGTTAAAGTCAATCATTCTTTCACTAAATTGAGGTCTGATTATTTTCTATATAAAAAAATCTAGCTTCCATTTAAAAATATTACTAGCAAAAAAGGGACAATCTAGCTGAATGAATAAGCACATATTCTGGGTCTACTGTTACTTCCTGTGTCATCTGGGTAATATCATGTAACATCTAATCTCACAGGTTCTACATTGACTACTGTTTTATAATGTTGCAAAGGTAAGTGAATTAAAACCTTTAAGCATTCAGTATGATGTATAGAATATTAGAAGTGCTCTTACTATTTATAGAGAAAGTTTATGGCTTAGAGAAATGGATTGCAGTAAAAACACTAACAATATTTTTTTCTCCTGGGAAAATCATATAAATCTCCTTGTGTTGGTTCCATCACACATAAAGTATACAACCTAAAGGTTTCCATAGCACTGGAATTTCAAAGTTCATGTGTTTTATATGCTATGAGAATTCTAGACAAAAAAATAAAAAATAAATCTGTATCACCAAAAAATAGATAAATGTAGGTATAGATATAAAAATATAAATCTTCTTTGCGATGGAGCAAGATCAATTCCAAGGCACAGCAGAACAAGCCTTAGATGTATTTATAAGAGATGCACTGGGTTGTATTATTTTTCCTAACAGCAATGACTCAGGTAAGCCAGCTGACTTGATGCTGCCTGGGATCCAAACTTAAACATAAATTTAAATCTGGTTGCTGAAATTCTCTCCAAGTTCTTGACAGTTCTTGGTTTTAGTAATTTTTTTCAGTTGGACATCAGCCTAAAAAGAAATGAAGCAGTAGTAAATACAGAGAAATGTGTTTATAAATGAGTCACAAGGAGGTTATGGAAGAGATTTCAAGTTTACAATATAGACTATAAATCCTTGAAATTAAAAGGGATGGATATAATCATAGTACTATATTTCAAGAGTAAATAGGGCACTGCTGTCCCACATGATTAACCAAAATAAATAAATGAATAAATAAATTAATAAAGACAGAAGTAGACCAGTTGATTTGCACATTGGCCTTTACATGAGGACCATCAATGTGTCTCAAATGCCTCCACTACTTTTTGTATGATATTTTTTCATTCCTGGATTTTGAGTTAAACTTAAGACAATCCAAACTTTCTAGAACATTGGAAGAGTTTTTGAATATGAAAAATAAAATGCTTTTAATTTCCGACTATAAATACTCATTTTGACAATTTTAATGTTTGTCCTATAAGGGGAAAAACGTGACTAGATACTCACTGTAGTGGAGGAGACTGCAATAAAGCTGACTAAACAATATCAATCTTCCTGCCTTACCCTCTGCAGGAATTTGGAAAGAAAGAGTAGACTTTGGCAACCCAGTTCTCAAATATATACATCATAGTAACAGCCACTCTCCAAAACAATTAAGGATAGTTTAGATATAGTTTAATTGGTTTCTTTACAAAAACACATCTCCAAATATATTATGTCTATCATATTTCATAGTATTTGCCACATTTTCATTTCTTTTACTAATGCAATTGCCTGCAAGCAATTTGCAATTTTTCTCATATCGTTATTGTTCTTTTCTGACTGTTAATTTCAGGCAATCTGACTTTTTTTTAATGCATCATAATGAAAACTTGATCATTTGTTTGACAATTTTTTGTTTGCATAAAAATATCTGGGATTGATAAAATATAAATAGTAAAATGCTTTCTGTTTTTGTTTTGATTTCTTTTTAATTTGCACATGCCATCGGTTTTCTGTCAGGGTTCCAATTGACACATTACCCTATAAGACTTAACTGAATGCAAAAGTAAATATGAAGTTAGTAACCATAAATATATTTTATTTATTTAGAAAATATATGTGGAAAAAAAAGTAATACATTTTATTGCTTCTCTTGACATTGGAAACTGCACCACATCTATTTATACAATACTATCCTGAAGGTAAATAGGTTTTAAACAGTTGCCCGTTGTTCTAACGGAAGAAGAGTACAGGTTGGCATTACAACACGACAACCTACTTTTTGTTCAGTGATAATTTTTCTATTTTATTAAGAAAATATGAATTCATTTTTTCATCTGGTACTTCCTACCTCAACTCTTCCTGTCAAATTGCAGATGAATTCCCAAATTTAATAATTAGCTAATAAAATTTAACAATATATAATGAAGGTTTAAATTTTATACATATATATATATATGTGTATATATGTATATATGTGTATACATATGGGGTGCCAAAAAATGTATATAAGTGGACACTTTGGTCAACGTTGCTCAAGCACTAGTTCACTGTAATCAGATATGTCTGGACGCTGATGGTAACCACTTTGAGCATCTCTTGTAATTAATTGTAGAAGTCAAACGTGACTTGTATTCACCTTTTGTTATCAGTGTATATTGAGTATTACAATTTTAATTCAGTTTTTCTTAAAATGTGTATACATTTTTTTGGCACCGTGTGTGTGTGTGTGTGTGTGTGTACACACACATAGATAATCTTCAATTGTTATTTTGCCAGTTTATTTCCAGTGCCTATAACATCTCAGGGTCAGAAACACTATCTCCTTATTTCTTTGTATAGGACTTTATATGCAGTGTGTCAATATTTTAGACTAAATACTTAAATACTTCTTGTTTTGATTAAACATATCAGTTCATCTATACTCACATTTATTATCTAATTAAAAACATAAATCTGTAAATTGGGCCTTACACTTGAAAATACCTCAGCAGAAGCCAAAGGTAATACACTTAAAAAATAGGGATGGTTACATCTTGGTTAATTCTTTTCTCTGTAACATTTTAACTTATGTTAACTTTCAATCACAGTGGGGAGTTTGATGACCTTTTAAGCTTTTCAAGATCATCTAAGAAACAGTGATTTGAAATAAGTTTCATCTGTGATCCTGCCCAGCACAACAATATGGGTAATTTAAAAATTATATCCCATGATAAATCTCCCAGGATTTTCTCTATTACATTCGCTGACATTTTCACAGTGCACAGATGCATTTATAAAAGACTTTGTACAATAAAATGATTAGATTAATGGAAGAGGAGTCCTTATTCCATACAGACATATTTTGTTGAATGTATTTCTGTACAAGTCCTTTTTGACAGAAGGAATTCTTCTTTAAATGTCATGCTAAAAACTATAAAAAACAGACGACATAATTCTAGGTATGCTCATAAAGTATATTTTAGTACACTGGATTCTATTTGTGTGATATTGAATTTAAGAGGGACACTAGGAAAACATGCCAAATTAAAATCTATTTTATTTATTCATACATTTCACTGAACACATTCCTCTTTGATTAATACATACTTTGGCCCAAAGGCATATTATTTTTGAAGACAGAGAGAGGTTATTATATTAGGGAAAATTTTCAGAGATGCATAAACTTTTAGATTAGAGAAAAATAAAAATCTATTATGTAACTTGTTTGTGGTACATAACTTTTAGCACATGATTAGTAATAAGATGTATTTACATTTTTGTATTATTTTTATCATACTATTTCCTATACTTATTTATGAGAAAATAACTTTTTTCTTCTAGTTTAATGTGTTTTAAGCCTTGTACCACTTATGACTTACAGTGTTCACCTTAGTTTACTCATTTGTTTTTTAAAAAATATAACTGTTTTAACCTTTATACAAGCAACAAACAACAACAACAATATATGTATACATTTAAAATGAGACACTAATATTTACATAATTATGTTATATATGTTTTATATGAGCTAATATAAATTAAAAAAATTGACCAACTCATAGTAAATACTCAATAAATGCTAGTTTGGGGCTTATTTTTTATTGTTGTTTTGTTCTTATTATTCTTGTTGTTTTTATTACTATTTAATTGTTGTAATTATTGTTATAGAAAGAACATTAACTTATAAATAAGATGACCTTGATCTTTGCTCTAGCTTAATTAAACCTTAATTTTCTGAACTAAACAAATTTTTAAACTTCTGTAAGAATTAATTTATCTCACCTACAACATGAAGAAACTGGACTAGATGACCTCAAAAAACACCTCCCATAAAAACTACCTTTATTTCCCGTAAGTCATTATTTTAACAAGGTTTCTTAGTATTATTTTCAAAGTTGAGAACACCTCACTAGATACAGTTAAATGTAACCTCAAATACAAACAAACAAATACTAGAAAAAATAAATACAAACAGATAAATATACTAATAAACATATGTTGTTAAAATCTGAAACAAAATATCATCAGTGAATATTTTCAGTTGTTTTAAAAATAAAATTTCTAAATCAAATAGTTTGATAGCTAACATATGAGCAATAAGCCCATTTTAAACCATTTTTTTGAAATTTGTCTAATTGGACTTCTTGTACTGTATTTGGAAACAGAAAAGGGAAAAAAATCCCTCTATAATGCTAAATTTTAATTACCTGGAGCATATTTTTTATTAAGTCTGCTTATTTGAAACAGGATACACATAAAACCAAACTGGAAAAAAAAAAAAGATAGAAAAAAAAAAAAAAGAAAAAAACAGAACACATAGTACAACATAAGTTAATGCTATCATCACTTTCAAATAACATTATCTTTCCTTCTTCATGTTCACTGTTTAAATATTACTAAGTACTTAGAAATGAAAAATGTCACAAACTTCGTATAGCAAGCACAACAGAATATTTTTGGTAGGTAGAGATACATAGAAGATTACAAAAATAAAACATACCTCTAGTACTTCATGCATAGTATAAGGTGTAAAGCTATATATATTACCTTAGTTTGAAATGCCTCAAAATCATAAAAGAGAATATAATGTCCCTTTGCTACTTCTATACAGACTAGTATCTTGACAGATATTCTCATATTTAATTTTCACCAGATACTAAAACATGCATATGCTAAACAAAACAAAATATTCAGAATGAAACCAAACAAACAAGCTATATTTGTGTTCCACAGGGACATTTGCTCTACCACACCCATTAAAATAAATCATAGCCACATTATTGTGTTTATTGGTCTCTATGTACTAATGATATTTAAAATTCTTATTTTCTTCACATATTTACTTGTTAATAATGAACTATGATAGTAATATTTCCCTTCCCCCTATTGAGCAGTAAAACATAAACCCTTTGGTATTACTCTTTCTATCTTTCTTTGCTGTACCCCGTGCGTGGTCTATGTTTACCCTCTTCATATCCGATAATTTCCTTTCTGTTTCTATTTTACAATCGTACAAAGTGAATCAAAGCCTTTTCACCTTTCTCCAACATTTCTACCAAAAACTCTGAAAATTAAATAAATACTTCGGACATTAAACTTTAGTAAATAGACACAGGATGTTTTAGAAGCCCATATTAATTATCAGACCATAGTTTCAAGTCATTAACAAGGAATATGATTATATACATAAAAAATAAAATAAAATATTTTAAAACATATTGGGTTGTACTCAATTGTGTATACTCTGATAGTGACCCACACAATTCTAGATTTGACCACAGAGAATAAAATCAATAAAGGAAAGAATTTTTTTTTTCTTTATTACAAATTAACATACCAGCTGCAGTGTCTACCAGGGCATTCCTAGAAAATCTTGTCCTTCAAGTCAATGCTTCTGGCTCACTTTAATGTGACACTTCTTTCTTCTAAAAAAGGGAGAAATTAATGTCTTACTAAAAAAATCATGGGCCAGCAAGACATGAGTCAAGTGATATAATTTGAATATTAATTTAGTAGAGAACAAATACATAAGATGTTTTCTTTCTTTAGTCTTCACATCCTGATATGTACAAAGATAATGTTTTCCCATTGTTTTGCAACTAAAGAAATTGCTGTCATCACTGTGAATCTTTTTAATAGGAGCAATCTATGATCAACTTCTATCAATAGAGCTTGAACCTGAATGGTTGAAATTTTTTCCTGTATCTTCAACACACAATTACCTGAAGCAGGCAATCATCAGTCCTCTTCAGCCTTAGAACAAAAACAAAAACAAAAACAAAACTGAAATTAGGGACCTGGTGAGTTGTTTTGAAAGGGTTTTTAAACTGACATGTGTAACATATGATTAATATTCATTATTAGATTGAGAAGAAAGTCAAAAGAAGCATTGGATAACCAATATCTGCCTGTATAATTTTAAGCATTGTAGTCTGTGACTTAAAAATAAAATCAATAAACAAATTAAGGTCTTAGCAAGCAGCAAGGATTTTCCCCTGATATTTGGCCAAGACTTCCCTTAAAATACAATGATGATTATGAAAATAATCTGCTGAGTAACTATTACAACATTTTTATTACACTTGGTTACATTTCAAGATGTTATAATTATGAATATAATCTGTTTTTGGATGAAAATTATTTAAAAAAATAAGCATTAGCTAAAGACTTTGGTCATATTACCAAAATGCCTCATCAAATATTAAAACCAGGATCCCAGATTTTTCTATAACCTAAGGATTCAATTTTAAGAATATTTTTACATATATAATTAATGCTTACTGTAGCTAGTTTATCACATAGTTTCAATGAATAATACTTTACAGTTGCATATTTAAATACCCATAGGTGCTTTTCAAAGTATATTTTTTTCTTCCTGGAGCAACAAGGATAATTTATAGGCTGCAGATAATAAATTTTATATATTTAATTTTAGTTATTCATTATAAACGTATAATTATGATGTGTCATTAATCATATTTATGGTTTCATGTCTATTTCTGAATAAGTACTAAAAGGTTACTCAGAACTTTCCTTGAGATATATAAGTACTGCTATAAGGAGTGAACTGATAATCTCTCAAAGTACTACAGGTCAAATTGATATCAAGGAGAATGATGATGTGTAAAAGAGAAACAGATTCAACCAGCTTTTCATTTAACTGTGGAGAGGAAAGCATATAATTTAGTTATCGGTAAATTCTACATTCTAATTTGTGCGATCCTAGTCCTCTCATGATCTTTATAACAAGAATATAATTAATTTTCCAGTTTTTAAAATTACCAGGGAAGCTGAAAAAATAAAAGGATATTGGTTTATACTCCATATCAGTAAACATATTTGTGTTTTCACTCAGAACTTCCAATGACTAGTATTTAGTATATTTATATGGATAGACAAGGGTCTCCATACATTAAAGGAAATAAATTCAAGTGGAAAAAAAAGATTAAAAGCTCAAAAAAATTCAAAGAAAACAGAAACAATGTAAGCAACAGAAAACAATCTGTAGAAAGTTAAAAGGTATTGGGTCTGTGAATCAAGAACAGAAAGATATGAAACAAAGGGAAAGAAAAAGGAACTTAAGATAAAATGAGGCATTTGGTAAATTAAATATACAAAATAAATAAATACTATAGAAGGTTTAGAAGCAGTTTTACAGAAATTTCCAGACAGCAGAATAAAATGACAGAAATGAATTTATATGTACATATATACATAATCACAGAGGTTTGTGTGATGACAGCCAATATCTAATTAATAATAGTTCTAAAAATAGAGCACTCAAAGTTCTAAAAATAGAGCACTCAAGTGAGAACATCATTAAAGAGAAAGGTGATGTTGTAGAGATGATGGAAATAAGGTTTCATGGTGAATGAGATCCCTAAGATCACATAGAATTAATCAATGAAGAGAAAAAAAGATGTACTCCCTGGCATATTACATGAAATATCATGAAACTGGGATGAGAGATACGCTGCTCAATGACAACACCAGAATGTAAAGCAAAATGCTTTTCTTTTCTTGTTTAAATAAAGTTTATTGGGGTGACAGTGGTTAGTAAAGTTAAATAGGTTTCAAGTGTAGAATTCTGTAATACATCATCTATATATCACATTGTGTGTTCACCACCCAGAGTCAGTTCTCCTTCCATCACCAGATATTTGGCCCTGTTTACCCTCTTCTACTAAAAATACATTGTGCAGAAAATAATCAAATGAGCTCTAGAATATGGTCATTTTCATAAATGTGAGAATTTTGACATTTTCTTCCCGTGAATTCCACCTCGAGAAGTTACTGAAGAATGGACTAGATTGATGTTATAACATGGGTTGGAGTGAAGATTCTGCAGCCAGTCCTTCTGGTTAGAAAACATGATATCCCACTCACCTACTAAACAGTATTTTCAGACATTTCCTATATGCAAAATAGAGCTTAAATTAAATGAAGTTTAATTATATATACATTTATGTTTCATATATAGTAAATATAATTGATATATATTTATAATGTTTCATATATAGTAAATATTATATTTAAATATAACTATATAAAACTTTCCTCTTAGCCTTCCCCAGTTTACCTATGACCATTAATAAGTTGAAACGAAATATTTTCAGGAAATGTAATAATACACTAAGTCCTGGGGAACCAGAGTACTATTATGATTCTCAAGTCAAAGCTCGGATCGTAGAGAAGAGGTGACAATGGACTACTGCACCGATTACAACTCGTGATAGTATCTGTGGGTACCAGAACCCACACTTCGATTATCTTCCCAGATGAAGAGTGCATAGCTGAAATAGAGATCAATAGTTGGCAAAATCTCTATATCAATTCCTTGGTCTGTGATGTAAGAGCGACTTCCTAAGAAAATAATTACTCCAAAATACCATAGACTGAGTAAATTAGAGATCAGTGCTACTATCAAAGGCTTGGAAATAGCAGAGGTACAGGTGACTAACATCCCGACTTTCATCGTATCTGTTTGATCTATCCTAAGTGCTGAATCTTGTGGATTCACACAAGAATATCATATATGTACTCTCGTTTATACTCCAATTGCAGCTGTTTTTCCAGACATGGTTTCTGTGATGGACAAAACAACATATTTTCTGACAGCTAATATGCACCATTTAATCCTGAAAGCCTTTCCGCTCTATGCATGCTCATAAGACAATCAAGCAGCTAGACTTTTCCTGAAGTAAGAGACTCCAAGCAGCAGCTGGGTCCACATTAGGTCGGTAATTATTCTCCCTTCTCCTGGACCTTCCTTCCTGACCACAGTCAGTGACAAGCTTCAGCTTTTCAGCATGGAGGTTCAGCATGATGAGCTTCCCTTCCTGACCCTATAAATTTTACACTGGCTTAGTCAGCCCTGACAATTCCATGAGCCATTCAAGTGTAGCAAGTCTCTTCTCTAAATATAATATTCATATTTATCCTTAAAGATATGAATAATACACACACACATTTATATATATATATATATATACATATATATATATATATGTATGTATGTATATATATATATATACATAACCATGCACAATTATTCTGCAGTTAGGTTTAATCCTAAATGATACGGGTTGTATATATCAGAGATCATTGTTATCAGGTTAGGTATAAGCATGATATTACTTTCATTTGGAAGTTAATAGAAGCGAATGGTATTGATGCTGAGTTGACAAGCAGGTGGCCTCTGCTGGGTTGATAATTCTCAAATTTGAGCTACAACTACGCACTTCTAAGACATTCCAGCATCGCAAAGGAAAAGACAGGAATCCTGTTTC
The DNA here is from genome assembly GCF_001890085.2 of Hipposideros armiger. Classification (NCBI taxonomy): domain Eukaryota; kingdom Metazoa; phylum Chordata; class Mammalia; order Chiroptera; family Hipposideridae; genus Hipposideros; species Hipposideros armiger. The sequence continues at coordinate 143,897 of NW_017731994.1, read as the reverse complement.
CAGAACATCTTTTCCATATAGTTCTGGGTGGTTTGCTAACAAAAGAATGTGCCCAGGACTGTGAAGGTGAATAGGACGAGAGGCTGTCAGATGTTGAGAGGCGTCGGCAGTCAGAAATGACAGTGTTGCAATCACTTGTGTCACAGTTATTGATTGTGGTGGATGTGTTGGACCCTCTGACATTTTTCTAAGCTCGCATTTCACCCTTGGTGGCCAGGTAAGATGATAATTCAGCCTTACCTTCTAATTTCTGTTGTGTGGCCATGCTAATCCAATACAACGATTTATTGGACCAACTTCCCAGACTCTTTCACAGCTCTATCTTTCTCCACTCATTCTAGTGCTGCAGACCGAAGTAGTAAACGAACATAGCTTTTCACACTCACTTACTCGTTATCTCCTGTGTTCATGTAAACCCCTATTCCTATATTATGCCCATGAATTCCAGGAGTTGGTTAATTTTCTTGACTCCACCAAAAGTATCAAATGTATTCATTATCAGATATTGTTCAATATTCTATATTGTACATTTCTTCAGAATGGCAATTAGTCCAAATTATGTATTTAATTTCAAAGGTAAAATTTTATGTTTTACTGAACGCATGTATAATATTCCATGAATCCAAATTACATCAGTTTTCCAAATGCATAGAATAAACCTTCCTATTTTTTGGAAAAAAAATATTAATATCCTGGGCAGAATTTATAAAAGCCAACTAAATCTTCTTGAATAATCTGATCATATATGAAATATGATTTAGAATTATTTGAGTTACCTATACATCTGCATTGCAATCATATGCACACTGTAGTTAGATAGATACTTTTTGCAATTATTACTTAATATTCTACTACGTGTCCACTTGCTTTACTAACAGGAGACAGTAGTCTTCATATCACATTTTAATCTTTGATTCTGATGAGAAGTTGATAATGAAAACGATTTTGTATTCATTAAAAACATGCAAATAAGCAGAATAATTCCCTTAGTAGCCTCTTTATTCTGGGAATATAGTTTATTTTATTCACCTTCATGTAAGTGTAATCTGTTCTATCTTTTATTTTTCCTTCTAAACCTCTTAACTATATGGGTTCCTTAAAATACAAACCTTAGTCTTATAGAAAATTCTCTGCACGGTATTACATTTGAAAAAGGAGGTTGGAATGAGTGCAATCAGAAGAGTGTGAGGGCATAATCTGAAGAAATTCTGTTTTCAGATTAAGAAAATAAACTTCTGATGCATTTTTTCTGACAAATATTTCAAAATATTATTATTTTGCTATATATATGTATCTATCTATCTATATATAGATATATATCTATATATCTATATATAGATATATATCTATATATAGACATATATCTATATATAGATATATATATATCTCCCTGGGTATATCACTTAGCTTACATTTTATTTTCCTTAAGTTGGAAATACTCAATACCACCATAATCAAGTATTTGAATGACATATATTAACTTGTTATTTTGCAACCTAGCAATCTGTGGTCATTTAATTAATATATTTGCAGCAATAACCCGTTTTGCATTAGCTATAACTTAACAACCTCACTTTTGATTGCAAGTTAAACCAGAAAAGTAAGTGAAAATTATAAACAAAGCCATCACCAAGGATACATTCTTTATATTTTACTTTGTACTTGTGTAAATATAAAAATATATAAACATGCATATCAATGATCACATATTACTATTCATTGTAATCACCTTATTAACCACTTCTAACTCTCAAAAAAAATTCCTAAAAGAAAAAAATTGATTATAGTTATTTAATCTGTCCATTAGTTTCTTTTTCTTATATATTGGTATAGCCTCTCAAATTCTTAAATGTGTTTTTACAAGGATAAGGAAAAAAGACAACTAAAAGAAAAGCATAAAGCATGCATGTCCTAAGTAATTATTACCCATTATCTAAGTATATTTTTTCCCAGAAAGCTCTTTAAACTAGACATTTTTTTTAAAATACCAGTGTTCAATAATTTTACTTGTTAATATCAGAGACTAATAGCTAAAACAAAGTGAAAGAACTATAAAAATTGTTGTACTAAGTAAATTGTTTAAATAAGAAAATTTACTTTGGAAATACATTCAATGGATGACTTTTTAATTTCTGATTATTTCCTAGCTTATGTGATTTAAGAGTTACAGTTAGAATTATTCCTTTGACTACAAATTTATATTTACTGATATTAATTAACTAGTAATAACTGTAACATTCATGACATTCAAATATGCTTAATGAATTTGTCAAGTAAATTAGAAAATACTAAGATTGCAACATATCTTGTACTTTATTTTAGTTTACAGTTATATAACCCACCCCCCAATAAGGTAGAGCATGAAGAGTCTGTCTGTAGTGTAAGTACTGGGAGAATTTTTACCTGATGTTACTGGCTTTGTCATCAAAAAAATAAATTGTGCATGTGGCATCTCATGAAGTGTTTATAAAAGGATAGGATTGGGAAAGAAGCAAGTGCCATTGTACATAGAAGAGGATTCTTTCAACTTAGAATTATTATCAGAAAAATGAGAACACTACATAAATAAAAAGGAAAAGTAAAAACTAGATGTATTTATGCATGTTCAAGTTATTTACATTTTGAATTATTGAGTGGTGTACTATAGATATGAACCAGTTTACATCAGGCAGTTGAGGCTGAAGGCAAATACTCAGTATTTAAGATTTTCTGGGTGTGAGTCTTTAATTTTGACTTATTAAAGGCAAAAGATAAGTGTAAAAAATAAGGCAATAGTATTAACTCCTAAATGAGTTTTTTGTTTTGTTTTGTTTTTTGTTTTTTTAAAAAAATAATACTAATGGGGAGTTACCATGAAAATAAACATATTTTAGATTTTTTTTCTTATTTTTTAATTTATTTGTTCAATTTATGTTTTTGTATTTTTTCTTCAAAATGAGAATAACCAAGGAGTGATCAAAAGTATATAAATAACAAGACTGTGAAAGGGATGGGTTCATCTGAGTCCTGTCATTTGAAATATGAGAACTAATCTCCAATGAGAGAAGAAAGGCAAGGGGACAACAATCATTGAATTAAAGAAGAGTGGAGCCGGCTGAGTGGCACGTTGGTTAAGAACTCGCTTGGAATGC
>NW_017731994.1:131209-136647 GCF_001890085.2 Hipposideros armiger | reverse complement strand
TATATATATATATATATATATATATATATATATATATATATATCACCACTGCTAAATTATAACATAATGTGAAGTCCTATAAATGAAATGAATGCAAAATAATATGATTTGTATTTACACAGCAATGCTAAGATAAAAATGCTGTGTAAGATTTTGGAACAATTATTACATAGGCCAATAATAACACATATTGCACATGTTTTTATAAAATCATATTATGGCATTTTTTATTGCTTTTTCAGCCCATTAGCATTATTACTTTTTAGCTAGTCAAAAAAGGATAAGAACGTTCTAGACCTTATATAAGTCATACTGTTGTTTACTATTTTCATCAATAAAAAGGATGATATAAGATCATATTAATTTGGTTTGCAGATACCATTTCTTTTTGAAATATCTGCTTGAAGGTAAGGATTAGAAATCAATTACAACTGAATAGGCAAGTACTGAGACTGAAGTCATCAGAGATAAGTTAGTAGGAATCTATATTTGGGCATAATCAGAGCATGAAGAGAAAGCTCTGTAGATCCAGCTCATCACATTCACTAGGATTTGGGTCCTGCTCATCTCTGTGAGATTTACATTAGCCATTCTGTATAGTCTCACAACCACCTCCACAAAGCTCATTGTTCAGACAAAAGGAACGACCCCGTTCTTCCAGAGGGCTACCATGGCCACTCTTTTTCTTGTTTCTCTATTGCATTTACTCAGCCTCAGTCATTCCACAAAGCATCGTCAACTTTGCAGCCTTCATGGTCACCCTAACATGATCTTCATGTCAAAGTTTAGGATTAGTATTTCAAAAATGTAGTGAGTGACTACCTTTTTACTTTCTCCAGTTTGGTCAGATGTCCTTATTCAAAGCTCTTACTACACACTCTAATGCTTACAATCATAGCATGAACCAAATACTTTTGCATTTATTTTTTATTCATCATTTTATCTTAAGATTGAAACCTTCCTAAGGGAAGTGGGTATATTAATGTTATTAATTTTGTACAAATGATATCTAGCACAATGATTGGTATTAAGCAAGTACCCAACAATTATTTAGTTAATAAATATTTTTTAGATAATAAATATTTTCACTTTGTTTTATTTGGCTACTTATAGGATTAATTTTACTTCTTTTAAATTCCACCCCCCCCCAATTATATAATATGTAACACAAATATTAGTTATATATAGTACATATTATATATAATACATAACAGCTTCTTTACATATAAGATATAGATTTAATAGTTTTTGAAATATTCACTTTAATTCATATTTACCTAATATAGCACAAAAATACTATTCTTACACACTTTCAGATATCAATATACTTGCAGATTCTCCCAATTCAAAAACAACCAATTATAAATTATTTATATTTTCTTACTACATATTGTCTCTCTTTCCACCTGCTTCATATTTTTCCTATATGATTTTATGCATAATAAATTGTTATAGAGCAATTCATATAATTTATATTATATGAATTAAATTATAAATTCATATAATTTACAAAAGTAGGAAAACTTTAACAAAACCTTTTATTTATTTATTTATTTATTTANATGGTGCCAACTTGGGCCAGTGAAGCAACATCCTCCACAACTAGACTGAAGAACAAAAGGACAGCAACTTGTCTGTTCCCCTTCCCCCGAATCCCCAATAAAATCTTTAAAAAAAGGAGTGACTAAAATACATATCTGACAGAGGGCAGTGAAGTGTAGATCCCAAATCCTGTTTTATTCATACTTAATAACCCAATATTTACTTGCTCTCACAAGAGCAAAATAGAATGACATCAAAGACATCAAAGTCTAACTTTTGTACAGTAATACGAAGATGCCAGTATTTTATAACCTTCTTTTCACTTCTTTTACTTTTACACTTATTCACATTTAGAGACATGAAGAAAAGAGTAGTGAAAGTACACTTTGAAGAAGTAATATTAAATAATATTTGACAAGATTGGGGGTGATCAGTGTGATATGGTAAAAAGCAGATTCAGGGGAAAATTGTTGAACATATTACATAACATGCAAACATATGTTGTGAACATATTACATGACATTTGCATTTTCTGCTGAAGACTAGCACCTGCAGAGGCATTGAGTTTCAATACAGGGGTATTTAAGAAGTAGATTCTTGTTTAAGAAGTAGATTCTTAGATAAATGACACACAAAAAGGCCTACTAATAAAGCTATTAATTAATAACTAAATAAAATGGTCTAATGGGCAGAAATTGTTGGTGGGATGGGTGAGCGGAGGGGAGGAAATTAAGAGCTAAACAGGAGTGAAATAAAGGTTAAAACAATATTAGTTGTTGATTAATTAAACATCACAGATGAAGAAGAAGAAGGAGTCAAATTATAAGTATAAATTTTATAGGCTAGGAAACCTGGAGAAATATATTGTCATTATGAAAATTAAGGAGTCATAATGAGGCTCTAGTTTTAAATGAATGTGATTAGATCAGTTTCATCTATATTAAACTCAAGTTAATACTGGAAAATGAGCATAAAAAGAGTCAAAGGAAAGTTGAAAAATTTTAGAAAGATGACAGAAGGAGGTCTGGGGTAGGTTGGGGAATTTTTTAAAAAGATATTTAGAAGAAAAATGTTGACAAAATTTTGGGAAATATCCACTGTGAGAACAGGACCTGAGGAATACAGAAAAGTAATGCAAGTACCAGAAAGTAATAAACAAGTATAGGAAATTAATAGGGTACATATATTAAATATGCTTGTACATAGAAGAGGAGAAAATTTCTGGGAGATAATGATTCATTGCTCCAAATGCTCCTGATGTGAATGCAGGGGCATAAAAACATAGATCCAAAATATGAATTAAATATAATGATTACATTATATGCTAGAAATAGCATAGGGGAAAGTTATATTTACCATTAATGTTAAAATATTCATTTTCAAATTAGCACCAACTGCTTTTAAAAAATACCAGCGCCTTGTGAAATGTGCCATAATATAAACTATTAATCATTCCCTTGAAATTTTAGAGACTAGAGAAAAATATGCAAAGTGACTATGCATCATATTGACATTGCATATCCAAGAAATTAATACTCATTCTATTCTTAGTATCAAAGTTGTTTGATTTTAATTATTTAAAATGCACTCAAATTGTGAATAGAATCTTATGTACATGCCCTCACCAAGTATCTGCCTGTATTTTAATTTTGTTTCATCTAAACTTACCTTTTTATTATTTCGATAAATATTGAAAAGATATTGTTATTTCAAATCTAAATACATTGCAATGGATCTTAAAATACATTTTCTTACAAAACCATATGAACCATATCATATCAAACAAGATTAGGCAAGAACCCCCATTATACCCTTCGCATACTCAAATTATTAGGAATTTTTTTAAATAACCTATTATTAAGTATTTAAATGTATGTTCTCATGTTAATATTTAGACATGTTAATATGGCAGAGTATAATAATTCCTCATGCATCACTCAGCCATAACAATTACCATCTTGTGGCAAAAATTATTTTATACTTTTACCTTCTCTAACCAAATTATTTTGAAGAAAATCACAGATATCTAATTTAATTAAATTTCTAAATATTTCCACATACAAGTCTACAAAATAAGGTCTCATGTTACATAACCTAAGCATTATTATTATTGTGCTTAAAAAATGTTAATTGCTTCATAAATTTTACACACACACTCACTCACAGAGTTATTGTTGTTTATTTGTATAATGCTTCAAATAAAACCTATAAATTGAAATAGGTTGGTTTATTGCAAAGTTGTTTTTAATATATCGGTGCTTTCTCTAGCTCTTTATTTTGCCTGGAATAGGTAAGCCTCCCCGTTTCCAAGAAACCCCTGCCCTTGCGCCTGGCCCTTGCCTGACTCCTGTGAGATGAGCTCTAAGCCCTTGAAATATTTTTCCTGATAAGTGTTTCTGGTTGTTTTGTTTTGTTTTGTTTTCAATGCCTCTCACCTTTGGGCACAGGGCACAGATTTGATAAGAGTATGCTGATGTTATCTTTGGTGAATACCTGTGTTTGCTCTGGGAGTTAGTCTAACCCTCTGAGGTCAAGCAGGCAGACACTGCATGAATATGTTACAGACCTCCAATAAATACCTCGGACACATAGCCTCAGGTGAGTTTTCCTTGTTGGTAAAGGTTTGCCCACGTCACACATCATTGCTGGGAGAATCAAGGTATTTGATTCTCCCAAATACATCTAGGTATTTCCCTGGGAGCTTGTGCCCATCTCTCTCAGATTTTGCCCCATGTGCCTTTCCCTTTGCTTATTTTAATCTTTATACTTTTACTGTAATGGTACTGTGTTTGCACCATGAGTATAACAGCTTCTCTGAGTCCTGAGAGTTCTAAGGAGTCATTGAGCCTGACGGTATTATTGGGGAGTCCCAACACACTGTGCCATTTATAATTGAAGTTTCTAGCTCGTCTAGGCTACATTATCAGAGGAGTATAAAAACCCTCACAGGGAACATCTGCCCCTTGAGTTGTCTCCAAACCAAATTTATCACACAAATGTTATCTGTTCAATATCAAGATTAGAGTCCTTATGAGAAGAAAATGGCACTTGGGGAGTTGTATCATAAGCCTCTTGTTCTCCTCAAATTTGCCTGAACTCTTTTCTGGCTATATTGCCTTATTTGCCGTTTTAAAATCCTGATATGATTATGCTCTGAGTATTATTGTGAATACTTTCAAATTCATAAACCTCAGTGATCTTTACACCTTTATTACAAAATGAACAATTAAACCTAATATTAAAGCATTTGAAATAATGGTACTAAGCATATTGATCGTATAAATAACTTCATAAAAGGAATTGATCTGATTAGGTACATAAAATCCATTTTGTTGTTTTCAAAATGTTTTCATATTTAAAGAGGAAAAATTACTATTAACCTGTGCCTGTATCCATTGATGTCAGAAATGTGTCAGGATACCAAGGAAATGTCATAGCAAGTAAATAAATCCATTGGAAGAAATTCAAACTTTCAATATCATAATATTAAATTGCATGCATAAAAATAAAAATCTTAAAATTATAAAACTAAAAGGAATTTAATAGAAAGTCTTGAATAATTTCATTATCATAGTATTTTGCTAACCCATATTTTCAGTATGTCTAAAGAGCAGAGGTAGAATCCAGTGTTTTTGTTTTTTTTGAAGTTTCTTAATTATAATTTGTTTTCTAAGATTACCACAAAGCAGCTCTATGCAAAATAGAAAGTAATTAAGGAAGTTCTTACTACTCCTGCCCATAGGAGATGAAAGCATCAAAAAATTAATTGAATAATAAATATCACAACAGGGAAACAACATTTTTTGAATATCACCAGCCTCCTGGCTGGAGTCCCAGAAGCAAGTGAACTTATAGTTTGTCAAAGACTGGAAAACAAGCCATAGGTTCTCCTTTAA
>NW_017731994.1:104565-129474 GCF_001890085.2 Hipposideros armiger | reverse complement strand
CAGAGCTCGCATTCTTGAGTGAGCTCTTAACCAACTGAGCCACTCGGCTGGCCCCAACAAAACCTTTTACATGAAAAACAAAATATGTAGTTTCATTAATAATTTTTACCTTTTTTTGATTTCCTCAGAGACCTAGGAATGCATAACTGTCATTTGGAAACATCAAAATCTTGACAATGATTGGAGGGTGCAAGGTCATTTCAGACGCAAATTTGAGTAACATAAGTTTGCAGATCATCTTGCCAAAAACAGAACTTAAGGAAATGCTTTCCATTCCTTCTAAGGCCCAGCCAAATTGAAAAGACAAAAACAGTTATAGTAGGAGCCCTAAATACTCCATTGACAGCTATAGATAGATCATCCAAACAGAAAATCAGTAAAGAAATATCAGCCTTAAATGACACATTAGACCTATGGACATAATTGACATTTACAGAGCCTTTCATCCTAGAACACCAAACTATACATTCCTTTCCAGTGCATATGGAGCATTCTCAAGGATAGACCATATATTGGGAAATAAAAGTAGCCTCAACAAATTTAAAGACGTAATACTGCCATTTGGGGCAACATGGATGGATCTTGAGATTATCATGCTAGTCAAAATAAATCAGACAGAAAAAGTCGAGAACCATATGATTTCACTCATTTGTGGGACATAAAACTGAAAGCAATAAACAAACAAGACAAACATACAAAACTCATAGACACAGGCAACAGTTTAATGGTTACCAGAGGGTGAGGAGGGAGAGGGTGGTAGGAGAGAGTAAAGGGAGTCAAATATATGATGGAAGGAGAACTGACAATGTGATACATAGATGATGTATTATAGAATTGTACATTTAAAACCTATACTATTTTACTAACCAATGTCACCCCAATACATTTACTTTTAAAAATATCAGAATGTCAGGGAAAAAATGAAAAGAGCACTGCTAGAAACAAACTCTCTGGGCAAGAGTAATCTCTCCCCTTGTCATCCCTGCTTAATTCCCATTTTGATACTGGATTTCACTTGGGATTGTTATACTTTCAACGGTTAAAATTGTGGCAGCCATATATTTCTGAAAGATCCCCAAAGCACTGCTACTCAAGTACAGGGATATTTACATTTTGATTCCAGAAACACATCACCCCAACAAAAAAGGATATTGCTCAGCCAATTCCTATGGCCCACCCAAGCCCTGCACATGTAGTGGTTAGAAAGCCACATAATCCTCCCTAAAGTACATTTATCAGGGAAATTTTAATTGACTAGTAAATAAAATGACCAACTTCAGTAATTATTTTTGACAATTTAAATATTACGGTTTGATATCAATGAAGCATCGAGCAGCTATCCAAGACAGAAACCCCTACATAAGTATGTTCTCCTATTTTATGGTCGTGTGACCATAGCTATTTACTAGTGAAACAATACAATATCATGAAAATAGTGGTTATACTAATCATAACTTTGCTAGGCAAAAATCACTATCAAGATTTTGATCAATGCAGTATACAGCTATGCTTATTAAGACTCATGACAACCTAATATATAACAATTAGTATAAGTATGCAGGCTACATGCCATGGGAGTATTCCTCAACTTGAAACATGAGGCTGTAAAAGTCATGCTAAGATTCATACTGGAACATATTTAAATGTGAGAAAGTACATAATGAACATATACAGCCTGAAAGATTATTGTGAAATGTAACACAATTTTTAGCGTAAGATGATTATGAAGGCTATTTCTTTAATTAATCATTATTCTAATTTATATTAAAAATACTACTGTCTATGGATGTTTTGAAAAAAAGCAAAATGTAAGCTTTTTTATACAAAAGATAAATAGAATAGAATTGTTCACAATATTCTTACATAAACCAAACCATCCAGTGATTATGCATAATGAGTTATAGATTTGTAGATTTAAAGGAATTACAACAGTGCAACATATACAGATGGTGCAAAAAAATGTATACACATTTTAAGAAAGGAAAAAACTGTATTAACATTGTAGTACAATGAATAATGCTAGCATTCATTTGATGAAGGCCATCTTTGGAGCGAACATCATACTATACATTGCTACTGTAATTCAATTCAACTTCGAAAAGTAATACGTAGAAAACATCTTTTAAAATATGTACATTTTTTGGCACCCCCGGTATTTAGTGTAATAAGAATTGCCTGTGCTACATAACTGAAAGCATTTTCTCACAAGATAACTGATTTGCACTGGTGATTTTTCTTTTTCTTTTTTTTTTTTTGCATTATTGTAAAACTCTTCCTAACGTCAGCAGAAAATGGCTTTAATAACTTTCTCCCTTTTGTCCTACAGCAAAATGCTTCCAGAACAGCAGGCATCTTTTCTCATGAGATCACCCTTTAAGTATATGAAGATCTCTGTTGGAGGAGGTTATGGGGAGGATGTGACCACCCACCCAGTTGACCTTTGAACTGGACCTAGACAACTGGAGGCTACTCACCTCTTCTGCCGTCTTTGGGTCTTTGGAATGTGTGTTCTACCTACTATTCCCATACTAGCTGCCATTCCATTATGCTGCTTTGACAGTAAAGTGTTGAGACCATTTGAACTGTATGTGTGACTGAACCCTGTGAAGGTCTATATATAAACTTTTAAGATTTTGATAAGTGGGTGCAGAGATCTACTCGTTTTGCAGCTGCCCAGGGCAAGCCTCATATGTGAATTCCCTGGCTTGTTAAAATGCTACCTACAAATATGGAATGGTCTGCCTCTTTCTTTGATTCCTCCCTGCCCTCCTTTGTGTATAGGGGCCAGTTTCAAATTTCACCTGGGGAACCCCCAAAGTTGTGAACCAACAATTTTGTTTAATGATAGACATTTTCAGGTTTCTTTTATTTCTTTTATTTTTTTCCTAATGCTGCAGGTCATTTCATTCCACTACATCTAATGCAAATGGCTTTAGATTTCTAATTTCCTGGATATGTTGATGTGACAATATCCAATTTTGCAAATTAGTTTCATAAATAAATGCATAGTCAAGATATGATTGTGGAAGCAGGACTTCCATTATTACGAATTCTAGACTTTTATTTTCTACCTTAGACTGCACTGACTTAATGATTTCCACTGTTATCTGTGCAATGGTGAATACTAGAGTGAACTAAAACTCTTGGTAGTCAAGCTTCTACAGGTCATTTGGTTTTGATTGAAGTATGGTACCTAAGTTGATCCATGTTAAATCTTACTTTCATTTCTTTTTTTTGTTTGTTTTTTAGCTGAGCCATCCTGCCACCTGTTGTTGGCAGCTCAGTGGCTGCTCAGCTCGGGCCGGATATCGAACTGCTGTTGCTCAGAGCTCAAACTCTTGAGCGAGCTCTTAACCAACTGAGCCACTCGGCTGGCCCCCTACTTTCATTTCTTAGCACCATCACCTTGCCAACAAAACTCTTTTGAAATCATGGTTCTGATTTTTATTTGTAGAATATGTATTAGCATACACAAATGTTTCTATTTCATCACTTAAAAAAAGGCTGATTATGCATTGCTTTGCAGAAAACTAATTATTTTTATACTGAGAGAAAAATAAATAACACGAGTAGCATCTTTTCAAATTTATTTGTATTTATTTTATTTTTTGTTAGAACTAATCTTAAGCAATCTCTGAATTAATAAATTTGTCATGCACCCTTTCCATTTATTTTTTAAATTTTCTTATAAGATTATTTGTTACCACTATGATAACTAACTCAATGTATTCTAATAATATTTAGTTTAGTAGCGTTCTTGACTGAAAACTGGTCAACTTACTATGAAGTGGGAAGATAAAAACAAGGAAACCAGCAACAGCAAAATAACCTTTCTCCTTCTCCAGCCAATTATTTACTTGGATGTTTTCCTATAATAGATGCTTAAGAAATGTTTCCTGATTTTTGTTTTTTTATTATTTCCTTGTTTAGTATGTTATTCACTTATGGTATTTGAACTAGGTAGGGATAGGAATGATGCCTGCACAATTCGGACTTGGAAATAGTTTCCCATGGATAATTAAATACACTGCATAAAATAAAAGCTGAAATTAATATTTCTGATGAGCAAAATTTCCTCAAAATTATAACAAATGTAATTTTAAGGAACAGTGCAAGGCAGTTGTGCTATTTTGAAAGTTGTTTTTTTTTTCCCCCGAGGTTTATTACTTATACTATTACAAAGAAAATCTAAGACTTGTTTTATTAAACCTGTCATAAAAATTTGCAGAGATGTTATCTCTAGTTCCTTTCTAGAGCATTTGCATTATGATTTTAAAAAAGGAATAAATATTTGGAGAAGTTAATTTAGGCGGGATTCATTTTTCAATTAACAAAAAAACAATAAGGTCGCAGTGCTACAAAATTGATTTTTTTCTTTTTTTTTTTTTTTTTTTGTGGGGGTGGGTATTTTTTTTTAGATACGAAGAACCTCTGTGTATTGTGAGCAAATGGAAGGATAGCGCCAAGACTGGTTCTTTGATCATTTTTTTTCTTTGGTCCTACCCTTTCTTNTTTTTCGGTGGAGGTGGGTATTTTTTTTCAGATACGAAGAACCTCTGTGTATTGTGAGCAAATGGAAGGATAGCGCCAAGACTGGTTCTTTGATCATTTTTTTTCTTTGGTCCTACCCTTTCTTAAAATAGGTCATTCATTCAAATGACCCATCTTGGTTATATGTCATGTAAATAAAAGGGTCAAAAGGCGCTGACATTGATTGGAAAAAAATACCCATGCCTTCTTCCCTGAGATATATTTATATGTTGTTATTTTCCCAGAATAGTAACCTTAATCATCACCTTAGGAAAATAGTCACCTACTAATTTCATAAAATATATTCAACCTAAGCAATGACTTATAGTGCTATTTTTAAAACAGACTGTCAATTTTAGACATATTAATCATGTTTATTGATTGTAACACATCAAGTCACACTAGGGTAATTTAACACACATCATTCAAATAGAACAAATTAAGATATGGTCTACACGTGCCAGGCCAACATTACACCATGACCGTGGATCATGTGACTACACTCAAAGATAAAAAAAATTACATATTTGGAGTCAGAATCTGGCAATCGATAAATTATACTCATGTGATAGCATGAGTTTAATAATATGAAATATATATGGTTGTCTGCATACAAGCTATACAACGTTAAATTTACAACTTCAACATAAAATTTTCTACCATAAAATTATATAGTTGGAAACATGTTTGTTACATGTTACCTAGATTATACAACTACATATATTTCAGATTTCCTATTTATGCTAATATTATCCTCTGGTTCCCATTACCAAACTTAATAATTTCCAGTTGAATGAAAAAATAAAAAAGGAGGGGGAATCATTCCTTCTCCGACACACACACACACACACACACACACACACACACACACACACACTCATGCATACTCCACGACAAAAACATTTTTCTGGTGCAGGGTCATTCTGTTTATTGTGTTTAATTCCAGGAGACACTGTAGAAACTTTTAAGGGTTGTAATCAAAAATCACAATTGAAGGAATTTTAAAGTGACAGAATCTTTTGCTCTAAAACAGTGGTGGGCAAACTTTTTCTAATGGCGTGACAGATAATATGTTTAGGCTTTACGACACATTTAGTCCGTTATAACTACTCAGCTCTGCTGTTGCAGCACAAACATAGCCATAGACAACGCAAAACAAATGGGTGTGTTCCAATAAACTGTCATTTAGAGAAAAACGTGGAAGGCTGAGTTTGACCTGAGATTCTTAGTATGTAAGCCCTAGGTCTAAGACTAAATCAAAATACATGAAGAGTTTAAACATCATGCTTATGATAGGCAAAGGCAAGCTAAGGCAAATTTTTTTATTTTAAAAATTTTCAAATGATAAGATTCACGATTAAAGATATCAGCATGCACACTTAAATCTTGACAGTTGTTTGGTAGAAAGTGAATATAATAGTTATGGTCTATGTTAATAAATGGACTTCTATTTGCTTCAAAACTGTTGCCTCCAATACCCCTTTCTCTCCATTTGTGGAAAGAACAAAGTAAGAATATTGAGGCATCTTTATATAGGACTAAGTTGTCTATATATTTATCAGTTGTATATATTTTTACTTGTTAAATTGAAACAGCATTTATATCAAGAATAAACTTAATTAATTATTCCATTGGCCTAATTCTATTATTCATATATATAGTCTTTTATATACATAAATATATACTTTCACTGTTTTATTTCAAATTCCTAATTTTCATTCAAAACTATTATATAATAATCTTCTGAGATGAGGTGCATTCATACTACTGGAACCTAGGGTCATATATACTGAACTGTTTTAAGTTCTTCCTAAATATAATTATGTTTGTAAATATTAAGTTTTCCTTCTCTTGTTAGTTTATTTTTCATAAATATGTATGCAAAGAAGGGATGATCAAATCTTATCATATAATCAGCACTTTTGACTCAAAACCATATTGTTTTCTGTGAGTTCCAAAATTACTGACAATAAAAGTACTAAATCTGTATTGTGATAATAGCATCCTCCACTGATAGGTTCCATTTTATTCATAATGTATTCTCTATTTCCATATATTTTCTACAATATATTTTTGTTTTGTTACTGGTAATAAAATTTTTGATTATGTTTGTTTAACATTAAATTTATTCTAAACTTGAATGAATTACTATACAGTACATTTCAACATTATTTGTCATCTAGTGAAAATATTTCCCACCTCTTTTGACTTTTCATTTTATTTTCTATGATTTTGTTAATTAAGAATTTTAAGTAGGTCTATACTTGTAACTGCCACTATTTCTCTGTAAGGTAATTTTATTGCTTTAAAAGGCTGTAAAGATATGAAAAACAAATAACCTGTCAGCAAAGTTTGTCCAGAATTTTCTGTGCTATTAAATCTGAGGTATGGTTTTGATACAAGTGATTAATGGTTACATATTTATCATAAATAGTATTGTTCTTTATCATAAATATTACAAAATATCACTTTATGTTGTTATATATAATTGCTATGAGACAACTAAAATGAGATAATGAAAATGACAGTGGATTATAGGCTGCAAAGAGAAAATAAAATCTATTACCATAATTACATGCCATAACCAAAGAAAGTTCTCAATTTGCATATTGGTCAAGCAAGTTTGAACCAATTACTACACTCACTGTTGAGTTAGTGTGATTGCCACTGCAAAATGGTAATGAAAATCATGACATCTTAATTCAGTGTATATACCTTCTTAGTATTTGAACATAGTGGATATAAACTATGTGTAATAAAAACACATATTGTCTGACACAACAAAATCAAAATTTTCTAGACATTAAATTTTCAAATATCGATTAGTGATGTTTACCTTGTAACAGTACATTTTTATATGTTATAGTGGAACTTTTGTATTTTAGCCTCACATTACACAATTTGACCATTTAAATCTTTTTACTTTGACTGTTACTTTTGATTGAAAGATTATCCAATGAACTATGCATTTAAAAAATAAAGATATATGACTTAGAGAGAATAAGGAAGAAACAGTTAAAGAAATCAATTTGGAAAAAGAATAAAAGAAACATACAAACAAAACCGAAAGGTCTATTCTGTGACATATGATAATTATAGAATTTTCTTATACAGCGTTGCTTACAAAATGGTAAGCAATAAATACACACACACACACACACATGCACACACACACACACATTTTAATCCTGATACAAACTTGATGAGTTAAATTCTTTCTTACCTATTTTACATACAAGAAAGCTAAAGTACTGAAAGGTAAAGTAACTTGTCCTGAATGGAACTAAATTTTGAATCTAGGAAATTCGACTGCACTTTTCATAATCTTAAATACCATATTATATTGGTATTCGGAATTTTCAAATCACCCCTTATTGTCACCAGTTACCTTTCTTTCTTCAAACTCTCCTTCATAGCCAGTGTTTAAACTGCACTGCCTCTCCTTGCTATTTAAATATGAAATCTTTGAAAATAAGGAGGGAATTATTTTTTCAATCTTCATATTCTAAGCTCCTAATGTTATCTACTGGCACATAATCGGTTCTAAATAAATGTTTGCTAGGAGTATGGATTCTACTTCCAAACTGGTATGTCTTTACTACATCCCCAACCCCATCTTAATGTCTTTTTAGTTATTCATCAAAGACTCAGTTCAAATTCTCTTGCCAAATGCATCATTACTCAAAACCTCATCAGGCTCACATAGAGTTTATGACATTCTCCTCAATATTCTCCAGGACACCATATGTACTTCTAAAATAGCACTTTTCATTGTATTGCCTTTGATTTTTGTACACCCATGTCCCCACCAGGCTGCTTCTAGGTAGGTATCATCACATATTCACAGTTGTACCCCCATGCCTAAAAAAATGCTTCATATGTCATAGTGTAACCACCTAAAAAGTTCTGCAACTTAAAAGACAGCAATTTCTCTTTTTTATTCTTCAGTATTAAGAGACTAGTCTAATATTGGCCTGTTCAGACTCTATACATTAAAGGATGAAATTCATTTTAAGATACATGATTATTTCTAATATGTAAAAATATATAAAGGGAATAAAAGTGAATCTCAGAATCCAGGAAGGAGAGTAAATTCTTAAATAAACCATAACAATTTGGGCAGGGTGTCATTGGGTAGGTTTTTAAATCATAATTATGATGAATCATCACCCTGTCACTTACAAATTATTAATATGTCTTTGATAAAGTCACCATATTACTTAGAATTAGTTTTGTATTTTGTAGTTAACCATGCATATTTATAAGGTTGCTTGAAGTGTAAATTGAAATATATGTGAAAGAGCTTCATAAAATGTCAGTATAATATGTAAGTTCATCCGAAACTAAGGGACGTATAAGGCCTCAAGCTGTCACAGCCTCAATGCATACACTAAAACAATGGCTTTAAGCATTGCTGACTGTGAACTAAAGTTTGCATGTGTATGATCATTTTATGTTTTAATTGTATAAGTGCATATTTTGGACTGATATACATATAAATGTATATTCTTTGCATGTTTTATTTTATTTTGCATGTATATAAAACTCCACAAAAGAATGCTTGTGTTTGACTATGAACTTTGATGGATTTTATTATTGTATACCATGATATTCATCTTTTATTTTAAAATGCTATTTAATACACAATTAAATTGCTGATTTTGCTGCCCACAGTGAGTCACATCCCAGAGTTTGAAAACCACTGTCTGACAGTCTGGCTTACTTTGGGGAAGGTAACTGGTGTTATTATGGGAAAGAAGGATTTCAACGAATTGTGAAAATTATTTTGGTAGTCACTAGAGAAATTTACAGATATTCCGGTTTTCTTCTTTTTTAGACATTCTTTAAAACTGAACTTGTTCTATTAGTAATAAACAAGGCCAAGAGTCTTACTTTGATTAAAAAAAATGTGAAGTAACATCTTTTACTTCTAGATAAAGGACTAAGAAACTTTAAAATGTGCTACCTCCTCCTCTTTCTACATGGCAAGTCTCTATGTTCCCTAAGATACAGCTCTGTCTGCTTTGGACTCAGGGTGAGGAGACATGGGCACAGCATCAGATGGCTCCTGTAGGACACGTAGTGTGAGTAAGAAACAAATTTGTTGTATTCTGACTGATTAAGAAATTGAGGGCCAGGGGCCGGCTGAGTGGCTCAGTTGGTTAAGAGCACAAGCTCTGAGCAACAGGGTCGCTGGTTCGATTCCCACATGGGCCAGTGAGCTGTGCCCGACCTGAGCTGCTGCTGAGCTGCCAACAGGTGGCAGGATAGCTCAGCTGGTGAGAGCATGTGTTCCTAACAACAAGGTTTCCAGTTCGACTCCTGTATGGGATGGTGAGATATATATATATATATATATATATATATATATATATATATATATATATATAGAGAGAGAGAGAGAGAGAGAGAGAGAGAGATATATATATATATATATATATATATATATATATATATATATATATATATAGAGAGAGAGAGAGAGAGAGAGAGAGAGAGAGAGAGAGAGAGGTTAGACTAGGGAAGTAGTAATATTATAATATTTGACTGATTTATTTAAAGTACTCAATTTCATTTCTATGAAGAAATGTAATAGTTTCTATACAAGAAAAATAAATGTATGGCCTTTTATGACATCACTAGAAAGAAGGTATACTTTTTTTTTTTTTTAGCTGAGCCATCCTGCCACCTGTTGGCAGCTCAGCAGCAGCTCAGCTCTGGCGGGCATTGAAACGCTGTTGCTCAGAGCTCACACTCTTGAGTGAGCTCTTAACCAACTGAGCCACTCGGACAGCCCTAAGAAGGTATAATTCTTAAAGTACACCTACTTTCTGGAATAATTGGACAGAAGTAATACACTCACTATTGACAAATATTGTAGCTTGGGCATTCAGTTATAATAACAACATACTACTCAAATGTAAAGCTGGACTAGGGATTGGTGTCTGACCCAAAGTCAACCATTGAGAAACTGAAAAGCTCTAAAGATAAGGTTTATTGTCAACATTTTCTGTAACAGGGACCCTTTCTGGTAGACTCATTGAAAAAACAAGCATAAATAGTCAATAGTGCAGGGTCCAATGACATGCAGGAGAAAAGCAGAATGATGAAGCTATGATGTATAATGGAAAGAAAGTAAACATGTGTTCCCAAGATGGAAATGCGGTAATGACAAATGACTATTGGGTTGTCGGAAAAGTCATGACGTATTTTTGCAATGAAAAACACGGAAAAAATACGTCTTGACTTTTTCAATATGCCCATAATTTGCTATTAGGGAAGATCACCGGAGGAGGGAAAATAAATTTCTGTGTATCCTTAGGGGGATTATGTAATGCAAAATTTGAAGTGTATTTTTCTAGTTTCTGTACTACTTATCTGTGTGACAAAGGGATTTATTGTTTTGTTCTCTCTCTCTCTCTCTCTCTCTCTCTCTCTCTCTCTCTCTCTCATATGAATATTCAGTCAGTCAATTAATGTCACTGCTAACAAGAATACAATTGTAAGCAGCTGTCAAAATTTGTGGAAGCAGGAAATTTCAGATTGCATGAAAAGAGCAAGTATAAAATCCATGACTGTGCAGTCAGTTTTAAGGAAGCAAATAATGTTTTGTCAAAATTCCAATGGTTTAATTGACTAATTAGAATTGAAGACTGAGTCTAAAAAAAAGATAAACATAGTTATATTTTGGAAATAAAGGAAATACTGGCATTGCTACAGAATTCATGCTTCATATCTATGTTTTATAGAAGAAAACAAAACAAAACAAATGAACAACTTAAAAAACACAGGCACTTATACCTCAAATTTGAAGAAGTGATGGGTGTGGAGAGAAATGAAAGATGGGGGTATGGTGATAGTGTGTGATAGTGATAGTGTGTTGATTGACACTAATTTTGGTACTTGAGAATAAATGTAGCTTGTTATATAATAGTAGTCTTGACTGTAATAACTCCAGATAAAAACCACAATATATTTGAGCTTTTCAAATGATGGCTTAATTGACCCGTGGCTTAGTTCTGGCTTTTCTTTCTTCCCCATCCTGATTCATTATACCTCCTTATTCTTTGCTCTTCAATGTGTAATGAAGACTGACCTGTATAAACTTTATCAACAGGATCTCTTTTCATCTGACTTTGTGTTGGTTTTGGCCAATGGGGGCCTTGGCAAAAAATCAGAAGGAAAGATTTGAGTTTGCCCCATTTTCCTTCATTTTCTTCCCTATGTTACCACTTGGAGCTGAATGTGTTACTACCATTGTCAGGGAGGACCCTTCTAATAAATACTCACCTCTCAAGTTCATTAAGCATTCTTTGTCTTTGATTCTCCAGACTTAAGGATAGTAATAGATTTGTACTATAACTAGTTCTAGAATATTGTACTATCTGTTCCAGTTCTTTCACATTTAGTCCACATCTCTGCAAACAGTCCCTTTATTTTTTTTCTCTCAAATTTCTGGTTTTCCCAACTTTACCGAGGAATAATTGAAAAATATAATTGTATATATTTAAAGTGTACAACATGATGATATGATATTTTAATAAATATATATTGTGAAATAATTACAAAGAAGATCAAGATAACTAACACATCCATTAACTCACATAGTTAACTCATGTGTGGGGAGCGGCAAAAGGGGGGAAGTAAAAATGTTAAAATCTACTCAACTATTTTCAAGTACACAACATAATATTATTAACTATAGTTACCCTGTTGTACATTAGATCCCTGAATTTATTCTTCTTAACCATCTGCTTCTTGCTGGACTCTGAGTAGCACAGGGTCTGGAGCCATTTAGTTATAATTCCACAGAAACTTTGGGGTTTTCATTTAAAGGAACAATAAAGAAATTTCAAAGGTCAAAACTATTTAAGATGATTGATTGGGCTTTGTGAAAAAACAAAAACAAAAAAAAAGAAAACTTGCGATTTCCATAGAACATTTTGTGCTGTAATTTTTATTTGTATTATAAATACCATTTAATATGTTAAGCTATCTCTGAAGTGCTCATTTTATTTAGAAAGAGAACATTATCTTTTGTTTACCAAGAATACTAGTTTATTGGCTGAAGGTCTATTCATTAATATTTATTTTCCACCCAAACCTACCTTTCTCTTCTTACATCTACATTTTTCATCGACTGTTTTATGCACTTTATAGTCACTTCTAGATCCAACCAAGAGATCTACACATATTTACTGTCCACTTAGATTTACCTGTATTTACATAGAAAATAAAACAAATCTTGTAATTCTTATTCAGGATATTATGATGAGGTAATAATATGAACTACGCAGTTTGTTCTAAAGTCAGTTTCCTAAAATAGCAAATGCATAGATAAACAAACAAACAAAAAACATATAAATATCACAGACTGAGGAAAACAAGACAAAAGATCTCTGAGAACTAGAAATAAAACAGGAGCAGGCCGGCCGAGTGGCGCCTTGGTGAAGTGCTGGCTTGGGACGCCAGAGGGCCCCGGTTCGGATCCCACATATGAGGGCCAGTGACACTACCCTCCACAGCTAAGATGCTGAACAACAGCTCGACCTGGAGCTGGGCTGCCGTGAGTCGCCCGTGACGGTGTAGGCTGCAGCCCCTGCTGCAGTTGGCTGCCATGGGCTACCATCTTAAAAAAAAAAAAAAGAGAAAGAAAGAAAACAGGAGCATCCAGCATTAAGCATGAGACAACTTGTCCAACCATCAGAGTAAGGGGTCAATCTGGCAGGGAATTTGACCTTAGATGGGTAATAAGAAACAAAATCACTGCTTGACAAAACCATATACTTTTTTTAAAAAAGATTTTTATTGGGTAATTGGGGGGATGGGAACAGTGATGGGGAATTGGGGGAAGGGGAACAGACAAGTTGTTGTCGTTTTGTTCTTCAATCTAGTTGTAGAGGATGTTACTTCACTGGCCCAAGTTGGCACCATCATTGTGCTCTTCCCTGGTGAGGCAGATCAGTCGCCGGCTTCTGGATGGCCGCTCACTGCGGCTGCTGGCCGCTCACGCTGGCTGCTGGCTACACACGGTAGCCCATGGCAACCCACTGCCACAGGGACTGCAGCCTACGCCGTCGCCAGCGACTCACGGCAGCCCAGCTCCAGGTTGAGCTGTTGTTCAGCATCTTAGCTGTAGAGGGCAGTGTCACTGGCCCTCATATGTGGGATCCGAACCGGGGTCCTCTGGCATCCCAAGGGAGTTCTTAACCATCGCGCCACTAGGCCGCCCCGACAAAACCATATTTTGATGCCTGAACTAAAGTACCTACTGAAAGCTGATATAGGCTGGAATATTTCCACATTATATGTGTGCACCAAAGGAGAACAAAGAAATAAAATAAATAAATATATATAGTTGATGCAAAATCACCTTTGCATTAACTTTCTACCATCTGTTGCATAACAAATTTAATACATGCTTACTTAGATCACGATGTTATGAAATTTCAGAACTACAAAGGGCAAGAACAATTATTATGTCAGAAAAATTAAATATATTTTCCAAGATCTCATAGGTAATTAATGAAAAAAGTTGTGTTTGCCAGCATTTTTATACAGCCTTCCCACCTTTTGCATAAATCATCTTGTGCTTTCCTCAATTAACTTTGTAAGTACAGATGCTTACATGCAACATTTCTCACTTACCCAGCATGGATTTCTTTAGTCACTAACACTTCATTGTAACAGCAAATTTGCCAGGCTCAAATCCTAAATTAATGATAAAGTATCAGTGCAATAAATACTTCAGAAGTTGAACCAATCAAGTTTTCCTTTTTTTGTTTGTTGGTTTGTCTTGGGGTATGGGAGAGCAGGAATGCAAAGGAACTAAAAAATGGGTCAGCAGAAAAGTAACTCATTAAAATTTTAACTTGTACATTTGTCATTTACTTATTAAAAACATGTCAAGTAGTTATTATGTGCCTGATACATATTTGGATGTTGTTGACACAACATTAAAGAGGAAAATTTAAATATAAGATAATTTCAGAGAGTGATAAGTGAACTGAAGAAATTAAAATGTTAATGAGCTTCAGCAAAACAAAAGTCAAGGAATGCTAGTTTCATCAGGTAAAACCTCTTGTTACATGACAATTGAGCAGACACGTAATTACTGAGATAGTTATTAATCAGAAGATTAAAATAACAACAAAGATTCTGTAATGAGTAAAAATAAAAGTCCAGCTACAAAAACAAAAACTTAGTGTAACCTGAAAACAGAAGTAAAAATAATCTGTGTGCAGCAGAATTAGGGAAATAGATAATTTTATGTAGGAAATTTTAGGCCATGTTAAGGTGCATGGGTGTTATTTTAAGAAAAAATGGTAAACCGTTAGAAGTTTCCATTTTATGGTTTTGTTTTTTTTAATTAGTGTTGAAGTACATGATTTGGGAGTTAGAAACTTCATTCTCTGGCTCTGATCTTGAAAGAAAAAAAAATTTATATAGATAGATAGATAGATAGATAGATAGATAGATAGATAGATAGATAGATAGATAAAATCAGACAGTAGAAGAGGAAATAATTCTCAAATAACAAATATTCTGATGTATCCAAATGGTTGAGAAACTTATGGAAAGCTGAATTAATCACCACCGGTATGCAAATTTTCATGAATTTGACATGACTGTATTCAGAAACATGGCATATGAGAGTGTAAATTGGTGCAATCAGTTTGCAAAACTACCTACCAGTATCCATTAAAACTTCTCATTTGCATGGTCTACTCTATACCTTTTCAAAACACTACACCTAGGTTATATTCAACAGAAACAAGCACACACGGAGTTCTGAAAATTAAGTTCGTGAACTCATCCTAGAAAAAGTGCTACATACCTCATTGCTGAATATCACTATGGTCACCTTCAAAGTACTCCCCTTGGGAAGCTATGCACCAATGCCAGCACCTAATCCACCCTTCAAAGCAATTTTGGAACTCTTTTTCTGGAATGGCCATCAGAGCCATGAAGGTCATCAAAATGTCTTCCTTTCAATATTTCCTTTATCTTTGGGTAAAGAAGGAAGTCATTGGGGGCCAGGTCAGGTGAGTAGAGAGGCTGTTCCAATACAGTTATTTGTTTTCTGGCTAAAAACTCCCTAACAGACAGTGCCATGTAAGGTACATTGTCATGATGCAAGAGCCATGAACTGTTGGCAAAAAGTTCAGGTTGTCTGATCTTTCACTCAGCCTTTTCAGCACTTCCAAATAGTAAACTTGGTTAACTGTTTTCCAGTTGGTACAAACTCATAATGAATAATCCCTGTGATATCAAATAAAGGTCAGCAACATCATTGCAACAAGTCCACACAAACTTAATTGTCAGACCTTGTATATACACCAGTGGACATGTTCAAGAATGTTCAAAATAGCCCTATTCATAATAGCCCTTACCTAGAAACTATCTTAATTTCCATCAACAGAAAACAGATGTCTAAATTATGTGACAGCAACTCAATGAGAATGAACAAACTATAAGTATGCTCAGCATGTTTGAATGACTCTCACAAGCATAAGGTTGAGTGAAAGGAGACAGACATAAAATTATACTGTTGTTTCCATATATGTAAAGTTCAAAAACAGGCAAAATTAACTTAAGCTTATATTCATGGGTGACCTTTTGGTCATAGGATATTGATGATTTCTGAGGTCCTGCTATATTTTATCTCTTGATATAGAAGGTGCTTTTATGGGTACGTACATTTTGAGAAAATTTATGAATTTGTGCCCCTGACTTGTAAATCTTTGTGTGTTTTCTTTCACCTCAATAAAATGATAGAAAAGAAAATTGTGTGGTGCACAACTGTGTATGTAGAAAGACATTACTGTAATTTTTGTAATAATGGTGGCTTGTACCAGTAATGGGAGGAGGTGGGTGGTGGGATTCGCTATACATTCTGGAAGCATCAATTAAAAAAGAACATAGGAATTTAAGTTAACATATTTTGTTTATGAACTCTAAACAAAACATATCTGGATTTTATGGAAAATATTACTTAATCTTTTTAATTATTTCAACTTATTAAAATTATTTTCAATTAATTTAAAGATTTTAAGAAAAAATAACATTGCAATCCCTAACTTATTGCATGTAATTTTCTTAAAAAATGGTTCCTTTTACCTAATAACTATTGGGTTTTCAGAAAAGTCATGACATATTTTTCCTATGTTTTTCATTGCAAAAATGCATCATGACTTTTCCGACAACCCAATACTTTAAGAAGATTATAATTCTAAATTCTCTCTCCTTTCTTCAGTATGATATTTTAACTTTTTGTAGTATCTCCTCTATGAACTATTCTCCAAATAAGGCAAGGTACCATAGCTCAAGGCTCCAGACTTTCCACTTTTGGAACAAGAAGTTAGAAACAATAGTTTAGGTGGTAATCTAATGGCTAGACTTGTAGAACAAAAACACTGGGAAATATCTTATTGGTGAAATCCCTGAAAGATTGTCATAGAATGCCAACAAACAGAAACCTAATGATTTCCTTTCCTTTTATCCTGTTATTCTCTGCCCATCCCTTCCCCATGACCATCAGCCCTAAGCAGGTAACCCTTAAAAAATGTCTTTCATTAGGTGGAAATAAAAGTCAATATAGTATAATTTTTAAGAGCAGTGCCGACCATGTCTTGGTGGAGCTTCCAGAAAACTGTGGAAATAAATTAAGGACACCAGGGTAAAAGCAAACACAAGTTATTTTTCCAGAGGTTCTGTAGCAAGGGAATCAACCACCATCACTTGTGTTTGACAGAGACTTCCAAGGGTGTAGGGAAAAAGGGATGTTTCAGGTATGTTCTGATTGGAATTTTTAGCAAGTGCAGAAATAGAGATCACTCAGACAAGAATAATGGGAGTCTATATGTTTAGAATTTGCTACATAACAAGGAGTCATCCATCACTTTCTCTTGACAGACTCAAAGTCAGGCAAGAGAGTAAAGAAGCTTTTACAGTGAAAAGAAAGAAAAGGCTTCAGGGTATGCTCCAGGTATGGCCTCATTAAGGTGTAAGAAAGCTGGGGTGGTCTAATCAGAGGTGGGCATTTATGTGCATTGAAGAGTGATTTTCTCCTGTTAATCCACAGTCAGCAGTGGGCATAAAAAAAATTAAAAGGAAACGGGCAGCCATGAACCGAGTCCTGACTCCTCTGGGCCAATAGCTGCAGAGGTTGTGGTATGGCTTCTTTGGACTTGTTGCTGCAGAGGCAGTGAATTAAAGTTCTATGGTCATTTATGGTCTAGCCATTATTCATTCATATTCATTTATACTTATATCCAGTCTCTCACTTGTGCTGTGTTACATCACCTGATACGCCCTGCAAAGCTGAAGGACCTATTCCTCAGCTTCCGGAATTCCCCACTACCTGGTTCAAATTCATATCTCTTTCCTTAGGAGCAGCCTATGTCCAGTTGCTGGTTGATGTGTAGTTTTAAAGGGCCAAACCACTTTCTACATCTCAGAGAACTGTAAAGGGACCATACAGCCCCAGAGCACCTCAGGGGTTTTGCCAAGGTCATGTTATGGTTGAATTGCATCTTCACTTTTCTCTCTGCCCAGTCTTGCTTCTTTCACTTTTCCCAGTTGTTGATCACAAGACCCCAATGAACGTCCTTCAAACTTAAATGTTTCCGGGGAACCTGACCTCCCACATCACATAGTAATATTTCTATCTGTGAAGGATGATAGTTACCACAGTTCTCAGCTAGAGATATAATGGTTTCTTTGGCCACACCTGTGCAAAAACTCACCATCATCATTACTAGGGTTATTTTTAAACACATGAGGGTTTACAGCTTAGTTAAAATTTACTTCAAACGTAATGCTAAATCTATATCCCTCTAGCTATATATTTGAATCTAGAGGCAAATGAATGGCTCTATGAGTTGGAAAATCACATACTCTGTTAAGCAGGCATTTAAATTTGTCCTTCTCTAATAGATTCTAAACTTCCATGATACTTTTTTGTCAGTTATTTTTTGTTTGCTTTACTCTATCATGTCCTTTTCTTTTCAAAATCTAATACCCAAACTTTGCTAATTTATCAGTTTCTCCAAGTATGATCTTATTAAGGCTCTCACATAATATCTTTCAATTGTGATGCATTAGTATCTGTTCACATGTTTCCCCTTTTAATGAAGTACAGAGCACTTGGTCATCCTATACTGTAGTCATCTTCTATTCTAGTAATGTGCTTATTTTCTTATTCTGACCAATAGATTCTGTGCTCTGAAGACAATAAGTAGTAAGTATTTACTAAGTTATTAAAGTGTCTACATAGGCATAAAATCTGTTTGCAAATGTTCACCTAAAATGTTCATAGAATTGATGGTTATATCTCTTCAACTTTCAATCAACAGGAATGGTATAGCAAGCCCGAGGAAAGATACAATTTTCTTAAAGTTGTAGAGTTCATTGGAAACAATCAGGATTGAAAGTGCTATTAGAATCTATAAGTAATTACTAGGGCATGCCTGATCAACTTGTTTGTTCTTTCACATATGAATTACTGAGTTCTCTCAGAATAAGCATGACGGTAATTGAAAAGAAATGAGATAACATAGGTTAAAAATGGATTTTATCTTCATATTTTATCCAATTGTGTTTCCTACCATTTATAGACAGAATACGCCATTTGCCAAATATTTTACAAAAAATGTCTTATTTATATCAACTACCTTGAATGGTGGGCGGGTACTCATGGGTACTTTTGCAAATGCAGTAAGTCAGAAATAAGGCTCACCTAGTTATCATGCAGTGTACCTGGTGATTAAAACCAGGTCTCTCGAGTGCTTTTTATCATTTCCACCACATTTCTTCTTAATATATTACTGACCATTTTTACTTATTAGTTACGTTTCTACCCTATTCTTTTCGTACTTCTTAAATAAAACTCTGGAAGTGAGTACCATTTGTAAGGATGCATTATATTTGAAAATACTGAAGAGTGTGTCTCCAAGGTTCTCACAGTCATTTCTCATGCACTTCACTGATGCCAAGCAATGAATTTCACTTCGGTTCTCTTGAATTGGTTTCAAAATGTAGTAGCTTTTAATTAATCTTTTCTTTGCTAGTTTTTCTCTACTTTATAATCCCCATTAGCTTTAAATAACGTGTCCCAGACCATCAACTTTTATGCTTTTGTTTTGTCTAAGAGTTTGAATAAATTTAATTACTGAATGCTTTCCCAAGTTTCTATAGTTCTGGTAGATACTTTTCTTCCCTTAAGTCCGTTCTTCCTCACAGATCATATTGAAGACTGCAATTTCTAGGAGATTGGCCATATTCTTATGTTCCATGGGAAGTGTAAAAAGAGCTGTCAATCTTCTCAGCACCTAGAAGCAGTATATATGTGAAAATGCCAAGCATTCACAATAGCAGATAGAGTTTTATTCATTTTGTTCATTTATAAGCTTATTTATATGCATATGTTCTGCCAATCTTCCAATTTGCCAAACAAGATGAGAGCTTCATTATTTTTCTTTACTATGTAAGTATATAAATACTATTCTTAAATATATAAAAAATAAAATAAAAGAGAAAAAAGAACACAAGGAAACCAGTAGATGTGACTACTATTTACCACAGCAATTCACAACTATTAGCAGAACCCCAAATCTGAAGTGAACGTTTCAAAAGCAGTTGCTACAAGAATAGCTCTTTAATTTGCACACTTTCATGAAAGCCTGTTCTCCAGAAAAATTGATGCCTTTGAATTAGAAATTAAACATGTGTGACAGAAAAGTTCATCAGCTTTCTGAACACCTAGAAACCAGGCCAACATTTCCTTTTGTTGGATCAAAAAAAAAAAATTAAAAAAAAATAATAGGAAAAAGTGCCCTTTCTTTTGAATGGGCTCTGTCTCATGTCAGGGAATACCGTTGTGAGACAGAAACTGGGCTTCTTTTAGTTTTCTCACATGTCCTTTCATTTATGGCCTATTTTGCCAACCACAAAGGTGCCTTTGGGAAATAGCAGAGTGATAGGATAGAAGGAAACTTGATGCCATACACAATGGCACCACCATAAACTTTCCAGGACTGCTAAATATTAGATTGCTGTGAAATAGAGAAATGAACTTCTAAATTATTTAATTTGCCATTATGTTTTGATCGTTTGGTGCTGCAACAAAGCCTGTATCATAAAAAGTACTATTGGTTTTTTGTTGTTGTTGTTTGTTTAAGTACAAAAGCCACAGGACACCCAGAAAAAGAAGATAAAAATGATTCCCATAGGAAAATAAACAAAAGGCAGCTGAGGATAAACTCTCCATAAAAATTATAAAATAGGAGGAATTACACCGAGGAGGACATGTTTCCAGCAGCTTGTGAAATCAGTCTGCTCTTTTTGAAGACTATTTCTACATGGTTATGCTCAGTGAGTGTAACATCTCCTTGGAAACCTCAAGGCAAAGCAACTACTTATTGGAAAATATAAAAAAAAAAAAGAGGACCAGCTAAACTTTGATGATAACTAGTTTGACATATAGTGATTTAGTGGCATTTGATTTTTAGAGGTTAAAAATCAACACTGTTATTTTTCAAATTGATGGGTTATCCATATTCATGTAGATGATAAGGACTGTTTTACATTATCAGGAACATATGTAAAGAAAAACATCTTTATAAAAACAGCACTATGTGTAGGTGGCCATTAACAAGTAGAATAACAGAAATGCAGTTTATATATTCTGATTACTTTCTCCCTCTGGAGAATAAAACCACTTTCATTAGAAGTATTAGTATTGGTAAAGATATTGGCTATGAGATCGCCACATTATCCTCCAAGGTCATGACAAAGCTTTGCCATGTGCCTTATCAGCACTTCTGAAACAAGCTGAAAATCCACTAATGGTAGCGTTATTGTCTAATCGTAGTGTTAACATGAATCACCAATTTACTCCTTGCCAAAGGTGAGCTCTAAGGAACAGAAGAAAGATTCTTTAGGGAATAAAAAACTTACCTTTATAAAAGAGTTTGGGAATTAAAAACAGTAGATCAGCAAAAAGATAAGAAAGAAAAGAAACTTAAGAATGAAAAAAAAACACCTATCCACCACAGCAGATCATTTACTTAAAATGTTAGTTAAAGGTGCAATTTAAAATGCTGACTCCATTACAAAGATTTAGCTAGTTTGAATCTCAGCGTACTAGGTTTTCTAATTACTCTCTCCTCCACTTTTACTTCCTTGAAAGGCTACCGATCTCCCATTACTGCCTTGGGTTTAATTAATTATGCATTACCCATAAATGGCACTGTTTATCCATTTGTAAACTTCAGGTGTCAGCCTGGATACAAAACACTTCCTGTTGAAACAATGCATGTTGCATATTTTTAATAAATGTGTTGTACTTTCTTGCGTCCCTTATACACCACAGCACACTGTTTCCCTTATTCATGCGTAATGATTTTTTCTGGAGCGAGAACTGTAAGTCACTTAAAACAAAATCAAGATCAAGAAAGAAAAAAAATAATACTAGATTAATGTGTTTCCTAAATTATCTCATCTAAGCTTCAAATGAAGAATTCTTTTGTCTCATAAAGAGGCTAAGATGCAGTCTGATTTACTCTATCTGATGGGTTTTTAAAATCTTGCTAATTAGGCTTACTGGGGAAAAAATGGCTCTCTGCAGAGACAGATAAGGGAGAATGCCAGGAGCATGGCGAGGCAGGAAAATGAGTTTCCAAAAATGTGCTCTGCTTGATTTTCTAATACTCTAACAGAATGCTAGGTGGCAGCAAAAGAGGACAGATGGTTGGAAACAAAGGTGGCAAATAAGAGTGCTGGTAAATTTCAGAAATACCCCTTACTATGATGTGTACCCATAATTCATGTTAAAGCCCGGATACCCAGTACCTCAGAATTTGACCTCAATTGGAGATAGAGTCTTTAAAGTGGTAATTATACTGAAAATTGAGTCATTAGAGTGAGGGATAATCAAATGTCTTGGGTTTTTAAAGAGATTAGGACACAGACATAGGGAAAGCACCTGACACATACATGCAGACAGATGATCACGTATACACTGGGTGAGAAAGTGGCCGTCTGCAAGCCAGGGACAGAAGCTTCAGAGGAAACCAAACCTGGCGACATCTTGATCCTGTACATCTAGCTTTTAGAACTATGAGAAAATAAATTCTGTTGTTTAATCAACTCAATCTGTGGTATTTTGTCACGGCAGCCCTACCTAAATCACAGACCCCTACATTTTTATAGAGAATATAATAATTCAGGAATCCACTCACCTGCCTAAAACAGGTAAATGGCAGAACAGAAGACGGCGGGGTTGGTCCAAGGAAGTGGCCTGAACAACTCTCTCACTGACCAAAATCAAACAAAAAAAATAGCGTCTTCCTTCCTTGACATCTGACTTCCTGACCTTGGGCTGGTCTTATTTTACTTTGTTTAAGTGATTTCTAAACTTCTGTTTAGACCACCTAGTAATTCTCAACTGATGTTAACTTTCATTAAAAACACACATAATAACACTTAAGGAATTTCAGGTATGATAGCACTGAATGTGAGTCTCAGAGTGCTAAGGCTCATTCCCACATTTACAAAAACTCGGAGAGCCCTAATCAAATAATCAGCTAGCAAATATGGGCAAGGATCAGATTTGTCATTCAGGGGTTGTTCTACTCAATCACAGAATTAGTGTAAATAAGTCTCAAAATTCATGTTCAGTAGCGATGTCACCACAACCCCAATGATCACGTAGGTATAAAGGGCTTATACGAAGCTTTCTAGGTTTGTCCCCTTCCATTTTCACTTCTCTCATATATGAGGATCATTTAATATAGATGAAGGCCACTTATTTTTAAGTTAAAATATCAATAATTGCTGGTAAATTAATTTGAAATATGTAAAATGTTTATTATCTTACCTTGAATTTTCAAAATCTTTTACAAATCTTCATATAATCAGGTCTAAATTAGTTAAAACCTGCTCACAAGAAAGGAATTCTGTTGAGATGATAAGCTATTTCCTTCCAAAATTAAGGAGAAACTAGCAAAAGCAAAATAATAAAGTATCAACCTATCCATAAAGAAAAGTATTAGTTCACATAACATAACTTGAAATGATATATTGAGGAGATTTTAGAAAAAGCTAAGACAAATGAATTGCTCATATAGTAGATTAAGATAGTGGGACAGGGACCTTTGTAAGAGTGAATTATAGCTTACCTACAATAGATTAATTTGCTATTTAAATGTTTTCTTTATTTTAGTTGCAAAAAAAACACAGATATAGTATATGTAAACATGCAATATCACAGAACTGTAAAAACAAGCTATCCTAAGAATAATAACCATTTTAATTATTTTGAGGAAATATTAAAAATATCAGAAGACAGTGTAAAAACAAACACCTTCAAAATCTATTATTTTCCTAATGTCACTATGTCTTGATTATCAGTGTGCCTTCACAGTACTCGTATGTCTTGAAGTTGCATAGTGTCATTCCTCTGACCATTCTCTTCAATATTCTGTTAGCTATTTTGATTTTTTCATATAGTAGTATCAGTTTATTGAAATACACAAAATAACTTGCTGAGACTTTGATAGGGAGTATGTTGAATTTATATAAGTTGAGAAAGCTAACATCTTACAATATTGAGTCTTTCTACCCAAGAACATGACATATTTCTCTGCTTATGTAGATTTTGATTTCTTTCATCAGACTTTTACAGTTTTCTTCATGTAAATCTTGTACATATTTTGTTAAATTTATACCAAAATATTTCATTTTTTGGTGTTAATGTAAATTATATTGTGGTTTTAATTTTTAACTACATGATTGCTGATATATGGAAAAGCAATTGACTTTTGTAAATTACTCTTACATCCTCCAACTTTACTATAATTGTTTATTAGTTTCAGTGTGGTTTTTTTGTTGTTGATTCTTCAGATTTTCTGTGTAGATAACTGTCATCTGCAAACAAAGGTATTTTCTTCCTTCCAATCTGTATACATTTTATTTCCTTTCTTGTCTTATTACATTATCTAGGACTTCCACTACAATGTTGAAAAGGACTAATAAGATACACTATTGCCTTATTCTTCATCTTAGTGGAAAAGCATATAGTTTTTCATCATTAAGTATAATATTAGATATGAGCATTTTATATACATTCATTATCAAGTTGAGGAACTTTCCCTCTAGTATACTAAATTTTAAAAACTTAAATGTTTAATTTAGGGCTGTGATACTAATGAATGCAAAACGTATATCTCAACACAATGGAGACAGTTTCAATGAAATAATTTGAGGTTACATTTGTTTTTGTTGATATTTGATTTGTTTTACTTTTCAGCAGCACCTAGCATCAAATTACTTAAGATAATTCTGTATAGCAATGCATATTCAAGAAAGAAAAAGAAC
>NW_017731994.1:97702-100432 GCF_001890085.2 Hipposideros armiger | reverse complement strand
AAAAAAAATCTGAAATGTACAACCACCGAAGTGAAAAAGTACATGTTAAAACTCCTTATGTATGGGGTGATTACATAATTTATCATTCAAAATGAGGTTAGAGTAAAAGGGTAACTCTTTATTGTTGTGTCATAGAAAACCCAAATATATGGTAACTCAGTGCATAAACTTCTGTGATTTAGAAGAGCACAGAGTTTATTTTATTTGGCATTAATACTGATTAAAGTTGATTTTTAAAGGAATAAATAAACTGAGGAAGTATGCCAAAACTCTTAAGTTTTGGCATGAAAATGAAGAAAATAGAATTGTTATGTACTTATAGAGATATCAGTTTCTATACTTGCCTCTATAGTAAAATTACCACTAAAATATTATTTTTTAAATGGAATAACTGATACTAGTTAGTTTCAAATATACAATATCTTACAAGGAATATTATTAAATTTTCTCTTTATCACTTACTTTATTTATTATCCTGATTAATATAAACCAGTAGCATATCACAAACATTTAGTGGTTTCTAAAAACAAATTTTCTCCTTGTTCATCATAATTGACATACAGACTAGAATATTTTCCACCGTAAATACCCAGATTATAACTGATAGCTCAAAATATGGTCATCATAAATATTAGACAACGCAGTCAGTACTATGTCAACATTTCAAAATTTGAGAACTTTTGGAAGTAGAAAAAATTCTAAAAGTCCTTTTAAGGAAGTCATCNGATTAAGGCTCAGATAGCCAATGCACATACCTTATACCTCTAATTTAGAGCTATTATAATGAAGTAGTATGCATAATGAAAAATGCACTCAGAGGGTGAACAGTAGTGCCATTAATTGTAGCATCAGCATCCAACTTATAATGCATCTGTGCCTGTGCTATTAATGTTGCTGTCCCATGCTCAGCCAGGGCCAGTAGCATGCCAACTGATAAAATAAAAATTCCTAGAGCTTTCATAAGACATTATCTTTGCCTACTGCTTGCAACTAAGGCTCAGATATAATAATCTAGCATTGATAATCTGCTGTGAGCAAAATACTAGGGCATAATTGTTTTTGAATTGTGAGGGGTTGTAATGTATAAGTCTTGTTCTCAATAACTTTGTGAGTTTATAGCTCCCCAAAACTTTGGAATTTCCTGAAAGATAAGAGAAATGGTAGCATCTTGTGTTGTAATATTTTGTCGCTTGCCTTCAGTTCCTAAAAATACTCAGAGCCATAAATGTGAAACGGATGTCTGGTTATTCATAACAAGACTTTTTCACCATGATGGGCTTTATGTTAATGAAGGTGACTTTTGCAAAGCACCTAACCATAGAGGCCGGTGGCCAAGAGAACCAAACGTATGATTAGAAGCTTGGATCTTCAGCCCCACGGCCTATCTCTGAGCAGGGCAGAAGGGCTAGAGGCTGAATCAATATCAATCAATCATCCCATGGCCGATGATTTAATCGATTGTGCCAAAGTAACGGAGCATCCATCAAAACCCAAAAGGAGAGTGTTCACAGAACTTCTGGGTTGGTGAATGCATGTTGATGTAGGGAGAGTGTGTGCCTGGAGAGAGCATGAAAGCTACACGTCTCTTCACACATACCTATCCCTATGCCTCTCTTCCATCTGGAAGTTCTTGAGTAATATTCTTTGTAATAATTGGCAATCTTGTGAGTAAATGGGTTTTCTGTGAGCTAGTCTAGCAAATGAATTGAACCCCAAGAGGGGGGTGTTGGATTGGTCAGAAGCAGAGTTAAGAGCCTGGGCCTGTGGCTGATGAAGTGTTTATGTGAACGTGTTTTGGGGGGAAGGGGCAGTCTTGTGGGACTGAACATTTAACTTGTGGAACCTGATGCTACCTCTGGGTAGACAGTAACAGAACTGAGTGAAATTCACGGACACCCCAGCTGGTATCTAAGAACTGCTTGTTGGTGTTGGCAACACACTCACATCCTCACACTATAATTGGGTCTGGGAACCAAGTTTAACACTGAATCTCCAAAGTGATCCAAAATGACTAATGGACTCCTGTTCTCCACCTTTGCCTGACTTAAGATATGCATCTACATGATAGATAGATGATAGATAGATAGATAGATAATTAGAAAATAGATAGGTAGATAGTTAGATATGTATTTGTGATATATAAATACTCACAATAATCTATGTGGTTCATCACAAAGATAACCACACAAACATTATTTTCTCTTTCTTTTATGGGTTTGTATTTTCCTGATTTGCTCTTTTTCTCCCTTTAGTTTCCTTAAAATGTATTTTATATAACTAAATCCTATTGCTATTATTTTACTATATGGATTTTATATCTTTTTTAGTCATACCTTTGATACTTAATAGTATTATTATAAATCATTAGAAAATATTGATCATTAATGATTGCACATTTAATACAATTTACTAAATAAATTATGTTAATTCATATGCTTATAGTGTTACTTTTAAAATGTAGATGTATTCTATAATTACACATTAAAACAACTATAAGTAGACAAAAGGCTTGAAAGTATATGGTCTTGACATTTGAATAAGGTATGTTCTAATCATCATGTAAATTATTCGACTTATTTTGAGGTTCATGCTTTCATATTTGGCAAAACACAGATATGGAATGGGGTGCTAAAGGGACATCATAAATAAAAGTATGAAAATGATGATAACGTTAGTAACATACATGCACTACTGCATTAGATAAGAATGAAAACTCATCAAATACCTGAC
>NW_017731994.1:96481-97342 GCF_001890085.2 Hipposideros armiger | reverse complement strand
ACTTGGCCGGCCCTGCACATGATATTTTCAAAAGTGTTAAGTTCCCAGAAGAGAAATTTGGCCATAGTTTGTGTCTGAAGGACAGTGATATACTTTAAAGAAGATTTTTCACTCCTTAAATAACACAAACAATGATAATACCGAAAGGAATATCTGTTGCTGTTTCCTGGAAGAGCATTTGTATTAGGCATCCATTCAAAATTTGTTATAACTAAAAGCCACATATTGGAAACGCTATAATTCCTTAGGGAATTCCTGAGATATTGCTATTGCTATTAATAAACACCATCATCAAATGTCAGCATGGAGGGCTACACTCAGATTGTTGTTTACCAAAAGGAAGAGGACAAGAAATAGATTTTATCATATTCCTTTTGTCTTTTTAATTTAGGTAAAGATCGCTTTTTGAGATACTGTTTGGAGCATCACAGAATTCCTTCTACCCTAACCTGTCTATTATTTCAAAAATAAGACGGCTATCTTGTAACCAGAGACTGAGGGGCTAAATTGCTGAAGATTAGGGACATTCAGAGGAGCAATGTAACATTCTGCTGGCCTCCTTTTCCTCTAGGTTATTTTCCAGACTTAGAGGGCAAAGAGTGAGAAAGTCCACACTAAAGGCTGCAAATAGGCGGCAGCGAAAGCAGCACGGCATTTAGCACTATGACAGACATACAAAGTTGAACTCAGAAGTAGTAATGCAACCAGGACTTGAGCAGCCAAGATAGTGGGGAGAAGCAAGGAATTGAGAATTTACAAGAGACTTGACATTCCAGAAGGTTGGGAAGGCTAGCTTTTTTCATGCACTACAAATTGGAATGGAAGCTAACAAAAACGATTATCTGGAACAAATGATTTTAA
>NW_017731994.1:88163-93145 GCF_001890085.2 Hipposideros armiger | reverse complement strand
CTCTTCCACTTTACCGCATTGTTTTTTAAATTTATTCTCATCAAGTCTGTTTGAGTGGTCCATTACTCTCCCAAAGAAATTAAAGGAAATATGAAACAATTTCGTAAAGTGCTATTTGTTCATAAAAAGGCATTCTTGGAATGGAGCATTATATAATTTTTCCCCTTAGATAATCAGCTATACATAAGTTGGCTTTAGTTTGTACTTGACTTTGAAATATAGTTTAGAAGTTGTTATTCAAATGAGCACATTATCCTTGATTTTGTCCGGTGAGCAACTAAGTCCTTTGCTTGGAATGTGTAGTGCCATTTAACCTAAAGGCATATTTTCTTAATTGCATCATTTCTATTACACCTGTTTATGTTTCTTTGGTCCACAGGATATATTTATGTGTCCAGAATTACTGTAATTACTCAGCCACTACCCAGCTTATCTTTTTGTGTGCACACTCTGCACCTGGATAGTTTATTTGCATATTAGGGACATCGTCCCCTCCCCTGCTGCTGTAAATTGGGACAAATAGGACTTGTTATCAGAGAAGAGAAGAATCATCCTTTTTTTCTCCCATTAAATCCTGCTCTGTTAAATACTTAAGCAGACCCCTTGTCTCTACAGAAATGGGGTGTTTCACAATAATTTGAATGAAAAGTCCTTCTATAGTTGGCACCATAATTTGCTTGAGGCCTTTATCCAACTAAATGAGAGATATAGAGAAAGTGAGGATTTTTAACCTCAATGACTACATATAGACATCCATTGCAAATATCTTCCTGAACATATCTAAAGTGATTTATTTTGCAAGATTAAATTTTAATTTTCTGCAGGGGGTGTGGAAATATATTTTAATGTATTAGTTTGAATAGGCTCACCGGAGACTTTGTCTTCAAAATATTTGTAAACATTTCAATTTAAACATATTCCTACTGTTGAGAAAACTGTGGAGTTACAGTGTAATTAAACAAAATTCCATGACCTTTACTATCTCAATTAAATGTTGACTCCTTTTCTTTTGAGTTGAAATTGACTTTAAATATATCCCCTTTTTTTCCCCTATATTGTGGGCAAATGTGGGAAACACAGAAAGGAGGTGGTTGTTCTTTTCCCCTTTTAGAATTCTCTTTACCATCTTAATTAAATCATATTCAGACTTGAAAGATTCTATCTTCATCAGACTTTCTCCATAAATGTATACTTCATTATAAGAGGCAATTTTAACCTTTCCTTCAGTTGGGATCCTATAATGCATCAGGCCTGTGGTTGTTTAACATTTCTTTTTTTTTTTTAATTAAAGTCTATTGGGGTGACAATTGTCAGTAAAGTTATATCGATTTCAGGTGTACAATTCTGTAATACATCATCTATATATCACATTGTGTGTTCACCACCCAGAGTCAGTTCTCCTTCCATCAGCATATATATATTGGGTTGTCAGAAGTCATGACATATTTTTTTCTATGTTTTTTGTTGCAAAAATGCATCATGACTTTTCCAACAACCCAATATTTTGTTCCCCTTTACTGTCATCTACCACCTCCTTCCCTCCTTATCCTCTGGTAACCACCAAACTATTGTCTGTGTCCATGAGTTTTTCTTTCTTCATTTGTTTTTCTCGTTCTTTTGTTGCTTTCAGTTTTATGTACTACTTATCAGTGAAATCATATGGTTCTGGACTTTTTCTGTTTGACTTATTTTCTTAGCATAATAATCTCAAGATCCACACATGTCGTCACAAATCGCACGATTTCATCTTTTCTTATGGCAGAACAGTATTCCATTGTGTATATATACTACAACTTCTTTATCCAGTTATCCATAGAAGAAAACTTTGGTTGTTTCCATGTCTTGGTTCTACTTTTATATGCTTTATTATAAAGTAATACATGTGAAACAAGAACTAAGGTCTTAGGTACCAGAAGACTCTGATTTTGCAGTCTGAATTTGAACTGTGTTTTTGACGCTCACTAACCTTGTCACAACTACATTATGGCCTTGTGTTTGAACACCCTTATTCAACAATATTAACTAACACAAAACAAACTTGCTGAGTATCAAATAACACCGGAGACATAAAGCTGAATAAGACACAGCTGCTGCCTTCAGAGATAAAATATGATGGTGTGCTATCGTTACACCCAGGCAAGATAAGCTTGAGCATGCTCACTCTGGTTTTCCTCCAGCAATACTCCACCGCCATGGCTAGGAGCCTGCTGTGCCAATGAGATGTGTCCTACCAGCATCCTCCCTTCTAAACCATTCTCCGGGTACCCATGATTCCAGAACTTTTGGCCAGCAGCCCCAAGGCCACATGCAGAGCATGCATAATTCTCTACTTATGTCTATTCTCCTAAGGGCAAAATATACTATCAATGTGTATCCACAAAGCCTAGGAGCGACTGAGACACAACAATTTATAAAGGGTATAGAAAGAGCTAGACTTGCAGGCTGGAGCTCAACCACCTTGGCCACACCAGGTCAGGGAGAAAAAGGGGAGCCTGCCAGCCATAGGACAGGAACTCTGAGACATCCAAAATTTTAAACTGGAATCCAGCATTACAGTCATTATGAAGACATATTTGTCAAGATAACTGGACAAAATATGGTTTGTTATAGCGGTTTGTAGCTTGGTGTATAACTTTTACATGTTTAAATATATGAAACACAGGTCTCCAATGAACTCTTGCTCCATATTAATCTTTAAACCCTAAATGAATGCTTGCAAATATTACAAAAGTATCTCATAAGAAAGAGTGTCTAACTATATTTAACCTGAAGTGGTCAGAAGGGTCACTTTCATCAGGGTGGAAAGAATGCTTAATCTTAATTTAGATGGATAAATATAAAGTACATAGTAAAAGTATAGACACTAGGTCAATGTAAATAGATCTGATGCTAACATAATGCTCCTTGGGAAGAGAATCAAGTTGATGTGGAGAGCAGGCTTGAGTTCAACAAAGGCAGATTGTAATTTTAACGAGGAGTTGGCATTTCTACTTGCCGAACTAAAGTTTCTAAAATACGAGAAAACATTATCTGCTATAGTGTTCATTTCCTTTGTTTGGCTTCACAGCTTTCCTTTTTGCTCTTTGAAGAGGAGAAAGAAGAGAACCAGCTTTGTTGCAAGCATATATTGCTGAATTTTAATTGTTGTATAATTCTTTTTGGCAAGATAATCTAGAGCTTGCACATTCCTTCAAGTAACACTTTTAAAGGTCTATCAGATCGTGAGGCCAAAGGACTATACAACAATTGTTTTTATTAATTCAATATTTCAATATGGTTGAAATGGGATCTCACAATTTCTGTACAAGCCGATTAAAGTCATAAATTTGAGTTTATCACACCACCTTGGAATTAAACAAGAGAATAAGAACTCCCCTTTCAATACAAAGAAAAGAAACAGGGAAGTTAAATGGGTCAGAGTCTAAATAGGAATTTCAAAGAGCAAATTTTCAATTTGTGAATTCGTGCACTAGTGCAGGATGAAGAAATAGAAGAAGNCCCTGGTTCAGATCCCACATGAGGGCCAGTGACACTGCCCTCTACAGCTAAGATGGTGAACAACAGCTCAACCTGGAGCTGGGATGCCGTGAGTCGCCAGGGATGTCATAGGTTGCAGCCCCTGCTGCAGTGGGCTGCCATAGATACCATGTGTGGCTGGCAGCCAGAGTGAGAGGCCAGCAGCTGGTATGAGCTGCCAAGCGCCGCCGTGAGAGGCTATCCAGAGGCTGGCGACCGATCTGCCTCACCCAAGAAGAACGCAATGATAATACCAACATAGGCCAGTGAAGCGAAATCCTCCACAGCTAGACTGAAGAACAAAAGGACAGCAACTTGTCTGTTCCACTTCCCCAGATTCCCCAATGCTGTTCCCCTCCTTCAATTCCCCGATAAAATCCTTAAAAAAAAAAAGAAAGAATATTCTAGATTTATTGAAGGAAACTGTAGTTGCTACTCATTCTCTTAAATTTACCTACATCATTTACATAAACTTCCTCAATTGCTGCAATAAAGATTGAGAGTTAAGGAGGAACTAATAAAGTTCAGCATCAATTTCAGATAATTTTCTCTCTGACTTGTACTCATGAATATGTTAATGTTCACCAGTTAGCCCTTTGGGAAGCAGAGGGGAAGACCTGACTTTTAGGATTTGTTGATTCCCATGGTGTAAATACCCCCATTATAGCTGATTATAAGCCACCTGAAAATTTAACAATCAGCTCCCATGAGCCCACATGAGCTGACTCTAGCACACCATTGCTTGTATTCTTCCTGTGGAGGGAAGAGCTTACATTAATAAATATTTATTATTTTGCATATTTCTCTAAACACTATGCACAACCTTAGGGATGTTAACATTTCCTTTTTCTAATTGTTCATTCCCCAAAATATTCTGATCGTCGATGCTAACTTGTTTCTTATGCACTTCATTTCTATACAATATTTGTGGTTCCTTGAAGGAAATGACAACACATTTAATTTTGTTTGTGTGTGTTTCCTACTATTGTTATTACTATACATGCCGAGACTTGCAACATCATAAATGCTGTTGGTGATAATGACCATATGAGAGTAAGAGTCTATGTGTTTAGGATGAAAAATTTATAGACTGAACTCCCATCAAACAAGTTGCCCTGAAAGTTTTCAAAGAAATTGACCATAGTCCCAGTGCTTATGACAATCAACTCTAGCCCACAGTCAGGATTAGGTACCAATGCACTGATTATTCTAGAAGAGCTGATACTTTCCCAGTAAGATCTATTAAACTGGGAAAGAAGGTTGGCGTGTAGCTACTACTACATCCTAGTGATGTTCTAACATAGACCCTAATCCCAGCAGGAGAGAAACCACTGCTTTGTTAATAATTCAGCTTAAGTGCCCCATAGATTTATGGCTGTGGCTTTTCTCCCTGAGGCAGAGGTCCTGCCTTGCCATATCACTGTCCACCAGCATGATGGAGCACAAGTGATCCTGAACATGTGCTG
>NW_017731994.1:84179-85106 GCF_001890085.2 Hipposideros armiger | reverse complement strand
TTAGATTAGTTCTATAATGCAAGTGCAATAAATAGTTAACTTATTTTTAAGTCAAATTCAAGGAAATATATTTTGTCTGGAAATAAATTGATATACGAGGTCAGACAACTATAATAAGTTTGAGAACTCATCCTAGAAAAAGTGTTACATAATTCATTGCTGAATATCACTATGGTCATGTTCAAAATACTTGCCTTGGGAAGCTATGCACTGACATTAGCACCTAGTCCACCCTTCAAAGCAATTTTAGAACTCTTTTTCTGGAATGGCCATCAGAGCTGTCATATTACCCTTGATGTTCTGAAAGTCATAAACATGTCTTCCTTTCAATATTTCCTTTATCTTTGGGTAAAGAAAGAAGCTATTGGGAGCCAGATCAGGTGAGTAGGGAGGGTGTTCCAATACAGTTATTTGTTTACTGGCTAAAAAACTCCCTCTCAGACAGCGCCGTATGAGCTGGTGCATTGTCGTGATGCAAGAGCCATGAACTGTTGGTGAAAAGTTCAGGTCGTCTAACTTTTTCACGCATCCTTTTCAGCACTTCCAGTTTACTGTTTGTCCAGTTGGTACAAATTCATAATGAATAATCCCTCTGAGAGCAAAAAAGTTTAGCAACATCATCACAACAAGTTCACTAACGTAATTGTCGGCCTTTCATATTCAAAGGAGTAAAGTTATTTCTTATGCAACATCTTCTAGGACATTGGCATTGGCATTGGTGTCAACATCAGTTTCCCTAAGAGTATTTGTAGTGGGAAATACACATGTGTTTTTTGAGCAGCCAAAGTAGTGAACTGTATTGTTAATCAGAAATATCTAGTAAACAACCTCTAAACACCTTCACTGCTGAGCAAGGTAAGGGTAGTCTTCCATATATGTTAAATGAAAATATACACTACTCTTCTCCTTCTTTTAGTAACTTAATGT
>NW_017731994.1:80455-81720 GCF_001890085.2 Hipposideros armiger | reverse complement strand
TTAGAGGATCAGAAAAACTAATCATGAGAGCCTGAAGCACTGGAAGAGATAGACAATTAAGACTTTGTAGAAAAGTTCAAGATGTATTAAGTGTGTCATGACATGGCACTACAAAAGGAGATCTGATGGAGCATTCTTTGGAAGTCACTGCCTCTGTTTACCTGTTACTTCTAGGACCCAAATATATAATGAAAAAGGAGCAAGAATATGCTGGAAACCACATGCCATTTAGGTGTCTCTAATAACCATAAACTTCTAAGAATAACGACCACTTCTGCTTTTGAAAATTATTTAAAGACCAACTCATTGACAAAATAGAACCTTGATTATATAGAGGTGGGATTTAGAGAATGTACCCAGCTTTAATCTTGGGTAGTGGTATAAAGATACTTAATCCTTTAACTATATTCAACTTCAGCTATATCATGGTCCTATCAAACAGGACACACAATGCACTAACCTTGGATGGTGGTTTTTACAGAAGTCTTGAAGTCAGGGAAGCTAAATTAATATCTAAA
This sequence comes from Hipposideros armiger, assembly GCF_001890085.2. NCBI lineage: Eukaryota > Metazoa > Chordata > Mammalia > Chiroptera > Hipposideridae > Hipposideros > Hipposideros armiger. Next base: position 81,202 of record NW_017731994.1, on the reverse strand, counting down.
GTAAATGTGTATTCTAATAAGAACAAAGTACTGTCCCTTCCATGTTGGAAGAAATCCTACATAACCAATCTGCTACCAGGCTGATACTCTGAGGAATGGTGACTCATTGGGAGAGTATGTTTCTGTTTTTTGCAGATTACCAGTTGAAGACTGGCTAGAGCTATATCAGCCTGATAAATGGAAATCTGAATCGCTACACTAACGTATAACATTCAAACATGTTCCTACTGCCAAGGTGCCCAATATGCCTGTTAGGCAAGGAAAGGAATGCAGAAAAAACCTGGCTGACATCTTCATAATAAAATACTTTATCCCGCTGATAAAAGTTTTTCTGCAATGTTTGCAATTGGTAAGCATTTAACTGAAGCAGAGATACCCTCAACTCTGCCTATTTAGAGAGGTCATTTCATCAATTGTCCAAATATGTTTCTTCCATGACCCTGACTGTTCAGCCAAACTATTAGCTGCAGCCTATAAATCAATATATATTTATATATTTCTTTTTCTTTTTTTTCTTTTTTTTCTTTTTTACCTTCACTTGTTCTAGGTAATATGAACAACTAGTGGTGCTGCTTAAATTTCTGGCTCTAGGATTTTTCTTTACCACAACACTTCAGGGCTACTGTTGAATGGGGGTATAAAGAAGCAGCCACTCACTTTCAAGTAAGTCAGAATATTACACAAAATGTCTGAAAATCCTGGCTTCAATTTTTCTTGCTAAATTAACTGGTAACAGAGAACACCCTT
>NW_017731994.1:73257-76044 GCF_001890085.2 Hipposideros armiger | reverse complement strand
CTTTCTGCTTTTTGTTGACTTTAGACAGTAATTCAGTTAATACAACAAAAGGAAGAACTGAATCCCAAAACTTAAATTTGTAGATAAATACATATTATTTCTAACCTTTGGCAATATGGAAAGGGATAAAATATCTGTAGCCAAATAATATAGTCCGGATAGGAAACACTTGCCTCAAGGGAAACCTTAGTAAAAGTAGATAACGATATAAGATGGTTTAAGCATGGAAATGGGAAGAAATGAATGGCATATATCTCGTTATCAGGAACCCATGTAAATATAATTAAGCACTTATTTAGACATGGGTATCAATGCATTTGTGTCTTCCCTTTGGGTTTTAACATGGAGCTGATGCTGTGAACCATATGCACATATTTATAAACAGCAAACATTAACTCACTTGCTTTGCAGAAAGTATTACCATAATGTTAAGTATAATTTTTATTAGTTCAGGCTCATTATCTTAACAATTTCACAGAGAACAATATTCTCCATGAGAAGCTCTTAAGCCTGCACCCTGTTAAAATCAAATCCTTAACATATTGGCTAAGCAATAGTACTCCAGTTATTTTTGTTTATCGTTCCCATTGAGAATCATAGTCTCAGAAATTCCATATAAAGTGGAACATTGTTGAGAATTTAGCCAAGCTGCTCAATAGTATTGCTGCCTCTGTATCCATTTTGTCTGACTAAGCAGTCTGCAGGGGCCTGGAGCTTACACTAGCCCCTCAACGCCAGCGCCTGTCCTAGAGAGCAGCCGGCAGAGTCACAAGCAAATAAATGTAAGTTCCTGATAAGATTTACCCCAAAGCCATGTGATGAACAGCCTCTCCTACCTCCCAGAACCTTTCTTTTGTAAGTTTCTCATGAGAAAACCCCCATGTAACTTACCAAACCCCACTCTTTTGGTTTTTATTAACCAATTTTTTTTTAGCCCGGGAACCCCCAAACACTTCACCCACACATGGACACTAATAAAGGCCTGTGCCCAAGATTCTGCCTCTCTCTGCACACTGCCTTGACTCCCCACAGCGCCCCCCCCACTCTGTGGCCCTTCAAGGAATGACATGTACTTCCTCCAAAACCTGTGAGTAATCAATCAACTTCTCTATTTCCGTGTCTCTTCTGGTCTGTTGTTGAACTAAAGTTCACCATCCTGCAACCTGTACTCCACTTAACAAGTGCACATTTGACAGATTCATAACATGCAGTCAAATAAAGAACACGGTTTATTTTATTCTCTAAATTTACCAATTTACTAATTTACCAAGCTAAATTTTATGAAAATATGAATATNTAGAAATGTTGCTACAAATGAGCTGTAAAATGTCATAAGCATGTGATCTTATTATAAAATCAGGCATTAATTGTATTAAACATAACAAAAAGTAAATTATCAGTTTCAAATACGTGAGATAACTAAAAATAGGAGACATGCTAACATTGTGCCACACTTTGTTGAATATATTCAGAATACTTTAATGTGAGCAAATCTCACAGCCTCTGTGAGACATACTTTACAGTACTGCATTAAGAGTTATTTTTTAAGGTCAAATTTTCATGAGTTACTTTCCTAAGAGATGTCAAGTACTACTACGTACAGGACTTATGTCAGTGTGAGCAGAGCCTTTGCCTGTCTTAACGATCTCTTTTTAACAGGAACTATTAAAAACGACTTGGCTCACATTAAGTTAAATATATATTTATAGGAGGCCCAAGGCAAGGAGAAAGAAATTTTAAAAAAGAGTCAAACTTACATTAAACATTTGAAGACAGATCACTTTATGGTTTTAATTTGTTCACTCACTCATATTTCATTCAACAAAAATATTTTAAGTTTCTATTTGGTTTCAGACACATCTAACATTCATTTGTTTCTTCAATAGCTTACCTAATTAAGATATTAATACATTTTATTTCTTAAATAACTGCTATTAAGTTGAACGCATATTTAAATATGCATATTTAACATTATATGGAAAGATTACTGTGTATCTGGTCCTGTTCATGGAGTTGGAAGTTGCTAGGAAACAAAAGAGGCCAGAATCCTTGCTTTTAGGGATTTACTTTTTAGTAGGAAAGTCAGAAAATAAATAAGATTAACGCATTAAATATGTATTATACTTAATAATAATATATCATGTGGAATGTGGGTTTTTACCCGGGATTTTTGTCATGTAGATATTTAGATTTTTACATGGGGTTATGAAAACGTTTAATCCAAAAGGTGAATGTTTAATAACGACCTAAGGGTAATGATAGTGCTGTCCCTGCAGATACCTGGAGGAAGAGAGAGTGCAAATGCCTGAAGCAGCAGTTGTTTATGGTCAAATGGTGATGAGGTCATTTAACTGAAGTGGTCTTTCAGGAGAGGGAGGTCAGTAGGTAATGCCAATGTGATAAGAGCCATATTGTTTACAAAGTAAGATGAGAAGGCCTTACAGGTTTCAGTTGATGTGTATCCTGCTCAGATATATATTTTAACAATGATTGTGCAGATTGCTTTGCTGAGAACAGACTGAGGAAGGCAAGGGGAGACTGAGAGATCAGATAAGATGTTGTTACTTTAATAACAGAGAAAGAATTGAAATGGATCAAACTGTGGGGTGAGGCTAAAGAGAAGTGCTCAAATGCTAGGTATCTTCTAAAGATAGATTTCTTAGAATTTTCAGACATTCTTATTATGGAATCTGAAAAAGAGACATTTCATGAAATCCCTAAGGATTTTGGCCTGAACCATTAAAAAAAATGGGTACGCCTTTAATGGAGAATTAAAAAAACAACAAC
>NW_017731994.1:69180-71462 GCF_001890085.2 Hipposideros armiger | reverse complement strand
AGAGACACTTACTTGCCAAACATATTTAGGCCATCAGGACCTAATCAAGCGTGATGAAAGATTCCTCCTGCCTCATGTGGGTGGCCTTATTCATGCCCAGTTCCTAAGGGATATCTCAAGTTGAATGCTATTTTGGTGGCATATGTTCAAACAACCAGTCTTTTGAGGGGATGGGGGGGATCATAGAAAGAAAAATCATTTTCTTGAAAGAAAAATAGCTTTCTTCAGATGATGGCATTCTATAATTCTTCACTTTAATTCACTTACAGGAGCATGTCATAGTTTCCATGAGCATGTTTAGTTGTCAAAGATACATTCAGGGCCATTGAATCTACAGCATAGCATGTAGTACAGAAGTCTGGGTCTGTTGGAGAGCTTTCTTCTGATCTGGGCCTTAATCAAAACTGACAATCTTTCAGTTGGCTCAGTAAATGGGTTGGTATATGTCGCCTCCAAAATCAAAAGATGTACACTAGTGTTGTATTTCTTTCCCAGGGCTAGAAGGGGCGAGAAACAATAACTTGCAAAAGGTGTCTGTGTTATTTGCTACTTCCTTTTTACTAAGTCTTTTCAGCATCGAGTGGATCAGCATGATGTCACCGCTGTATCCACAGATCACTACTTCTGATAAAGGAATGGGTTGCACGCCATGATAAATGTGGTGGACCAGATGGCTAAATGAGCAAGGACTCCGTGATCCAGGTCATAGAAACATAGATAATTTGTATATTCCTGGGATTGAACTGGGAACTGTCCTATTCAAGTGAAAGCAAATGGTTTCTGTTAGGCTTATTAAGAGAAATAGCGGGGGAAAAAATGTTTAACAATTTAATAGGTGCATTTCATGTATCAGGGCCTCTATTGATTTGCTTCAGTATTTTTTAACAGATTCTGTATGTTTCTCCTACCAATATACATTTGATGCCCTGGAGATAGATGTTTTCTAGGCCATGCTTACTAGCAGATGAGTGATTCACACATGAAAAATCCACTCTAGCAGTGCTACCAATTTAAGTAATTGGTTCTTGCTTTCTATTATTGAAAAGGATTTTAGCAATGATATTTCATTAAGTATAAGCCATCACTATATCTAGGTTATAATTTTCCAATTGAGATTAAGCTCATCCATATCAATAGTTATAACACTACAAACATTTTTAAGGAAAAATGCTATATTGGGGGTATAAAGTTGGTGAAAAAAGAGGCAATAATGCAGACATTAATACAGGAAAGAAAGGAGATAAAGTGGCTGCAGAGAAGAAGTGACAACAAAATGCCCTATTTTAAAAGCTGTAGATATTTTATATGTGATTGGCAGCTGTCAAAGAATATATGGTAATTTTATGTAAGTGTAACACAAATCCACATAGATATCATGTAGCTGCCATATGTTCTTTGGTTCACAGAAGGGCAGTCATTCAAATATGGTAAATGATGAACATGATGAGAATATAATAATTGTAGAATGGTTTTAATACCTTGACCTTCTTAAAGTTGATTGTTTTCACAATTCTTCAAATAATCATGAAATCAGTTTAATAAATATAAAATATATATAGAATGAGTTATCTAGTTACTTATGTATGGAGTACAGGCAACAAAAGTAACAAGGTTAACAATGGAATATGTAGAAAATAAACATGATGGAAGTTCAGTATCGTGTTCCTGTTTATATTCCATAAGATCTGAAGATGGGAGGAGCCATGTTTACAACTATCAGATACCAGAAATTGGGTGGAATTGAGAAAATGACTTCCTCTTTTCTATCCATTCTCCTTCCTTTCATTTTTACTCTATGAGAAATAAATAAATAAATAAATAAATAAATAAATAAATAAATAAATAAATAAGGTGGGGGTGGTGATGGTATAATATATAAGGTGCCCTTGATTCAAAGGTTGACAATATATGATTTCCTGTTGTCAACATGGAGTAGCACTTCAGATTTACTCATTCACCTGAATAAAAACATTGACAAAAAAATATAATAAATAGCTCTCATGTCATTATGTATTAGGCAACCGTGAGAGGGAGGAAACACACAAGGTAAGCCCAATGATTGTCAGACATTATTATCTAGAGAAAGTTTATAGGCCATGGTGCAGGAAGGTGGAATCCAAGAAGCCTCTGGAAGTCCACTCAAAGTGAGGAGATAGTGCAAAGACCAGGAAAGCCAACGCAGTGGGAGCTTACAAGGGAGCCTACAGGAGAGGAGGAAACAAAAAGGTGGCAAACTCCAGAGATCCCTAAAGGCTCTACCCACAGCATTCAAGTGAGTAAAA
>NW_017731994.1:63610-65935 GCF_001890085.2 Hipposideros armiger | reverse complement strand
GCAACTGACCTCACCCTAAGCCCTAGACCTTGGTGGTGTCAGGAGGTACCTGGCATTCATGACTAGGCTTTGGTGTTCTCTTGTTGAATGCAGACAGTCTCCTAGGACACTTTAAGACAAGTTCACAGTCAGTGTACACCATGCTGAAGTGAAACCAAAGCTAAGCCACAGACAAAAACAAAGTCACTCTTCAAACACCAAGGACAGAAAACAGTCCCCTCTCCCAGGTGACAGCTGTATCTTTCCAATTAAAACTTTAACTTCATCATATTGTTCCTCCTTGTATTGGGTCGTCGGGAAAGTCATAACACATTTTTACATTGAAAAACATAGAAAAATACGTCAAGACTTTCCCGACGACACAATAGATTAGATAGCTTAAGATATACAATTTTTATCCTTACCCCCACTTCCTGATGCACACATCCATAGCAAATCCTGCTTTCATGAACCAGACCCCAAATCCCCTGACATCAGCTGAACTTCTACAATAAGTATTTCTAACAACATTTTTGTGAGCTAACCCCTCCCACATTTATCTGTGGTGTGTGTTCTCTTCTCTTTTACAAGGAGTGGCTATACTCAATTTTGTTTCAGTACAGGTGTGTCCCCAATGCTCTGTCAGCTGGAATGGTATTGGCAATGTCTGGAAAATAATACTATAGGAATTAGGATTTTTTTTTTTTTTGGTTTCACGAAGAGCATGGCATCACTAACTGCACCAATAAGGATCCTAAAAGCAAAGGGATGGGGCACAGATTAGAAAGAGTTAATGAAAGGATCATTTACTAATGTGTAGAAAGAGTAAAGAGAACAGTCCTTACCTGTTCTCTCTCAGCAGCAGAAAAGACTGAGGAAGCTATTTCTGGCAGCTAGTGCCCAGGATGCAAGGACTATCCATCCGAAGCTGTGGTCTTCAGCGTAGAATAATAATCACTGCCAACACATCATTATGTGATAAAAGAGAAGGGTAAAAAGATCTCAAGATCTTTCTCCTCACACCCTGTAACCTAATGAAAGTGTCTTTCTTTGGCCAAACCCAACAGAAGATAAAGGCAAGAGACTGTGCTTGATTCAGTAAATCATTGACTATCTGGGCACATAACAATTGGGGAATGGTAGAGATTGTGCAGACTGGAGCTGAAGGGTAAGTGGAGACTATCCAGTAGACTAATTATAAGTGACTTAAACCAAAGTGGTTACATTTTTTTTCATCTGTGTATAATTTCAAGATAAAGTTAATCAGCAGGTCTGGTTTCATAGGCTTGCCACCTACACAGTCACGTAAAGCATTGTACTCAGAAGGGCATTGGATTCAATGCTATGCTGTTACCATCTTCCAATTTTTAATAATGTTTTCTTGGAATTTGTGTTTTAAAGGTGAAGTCCTNAAAAGATGAAAAGAAACAATGCCTGAGACTGCCACAGGAAGGAGAACAAGCCTATTCCCGTTAACAGGTCACTCACACTTGAGAATTTCTGTCTCGTAATGACAAGTTAATTGAGTGTAATCATGGATCACCCTTTCGTCTAGGCCAGCGGTTCTCAACCTGTGGGTCGTAACCCCTTTGAGGGTTGAACGACCCTTTCACAGGGGTCGCCTAAGACCATTGGAAAACAAAAAGATATTTAGATTATGATTCATAACAGTAGCAAAATTACAGTTATAGAGTAGCAACAAAAATAATTTTATGGTCGGGGATCACCACAACATGAGGAACTGTATTAAGGGGTCATGGAATTAGGAAGGTTGAGAACCGCTGGTCTAGGCAATGTTCCCCTTTCTACTATCAGCGAAGGTAGCTGTGGAAAGTTAGAAGGAGTGCCATTCTCTGTCCTTTGGATCATAGGAATTCTCTACATGACATTTTCTCTCTGTTTATCAATTACTTTCTAGAATTTAATGGGAGTAAATATTTAAGTTGAGAGTTATATTTAAATCCTAACATGCTATGTGACATACTTTTTGTTTTGGGTTTTAAATGGGCTTCTTCTTTATGCATCAATAATTGTATTTTTTGTGTGTGTGTCATTGATTATAGTAGATACTGTAGGCGTCTCCTTCATATAAATTTTCATATCTTCAATTTCTTTGTCTCTTTTTTATTTCTTTCTCCATATTAACTGCAATAATATAAAGATCCCCCTCCATGCTTTTGATTAGATTTTTATCAATGACTTCTGTTTTTCTTTGGTTTTTAATTGCACCAAAATCTGTTTTCACCTCTTTTAGCTGCTCCATCATCACATCTTTGAGATATTGAACACATGTTAGCACAAGGTTCTAATTTTATCATAGAAGGCACTTCAGGGAATTTTTCTGTC
>NW_017731994.1:53951-55450 GCF_001890085.2 Hipposideros armiger | reverse complement strand
ATAACAACTCCAGATTTGTGATTATGTTGACTTCTTTAGAGCTTTTGATTTTTCAGAATCAGAAATGTGAAATTACTGCACACTGCTATCTTGTTCCTAAGAAGATTTCACTTAAAACAATGTGCAAGCATTGATTAGGAGACCACGATGCTTTTAATATAAGTATTAAAAAGGCAGACTTTTTTTTTTTTTCTGACAGGAAATGTAAAGATCTGAATGTGTTTCTCAAAAACGTCTTGTCTGTTTAAGTCTGTGTCGTACCTGTGTATGGAGGCACTTAATCTCAGTGACACATTTAACATTACTCAAATGTGATCACTCTTAACTTCCTGTCACTATTGTCTGAAATTTTTTTTAGCCTTCTGCTAGTTTACCAGGCTGTTAGCTTGTGTCTTCTAGAATGTCATAGGCCTTGGACTCAATAAGCTTTCATTGCTAAATGCCAATCCTTGGTGCCACATTTCTTCACAACTCCTTCTCATTCTCCACTCTGTTAGCTCATCTACATCCTTTTCCTTTGATATCACCATATATAGTTAATTGGAAAAAAAAAATCATCTCATCTCATTATTTCATTGGCTGCCCTAAATATTTCCTTTAACATCCTATACATGTTCTATTGATGTTTTGTTGAAAACTAGGGAAAATATTAATTCTAGATGATAAAGGTAATAGCCTTAAAAATTAATAGAGTGTTCTAGACAGAATTGTTATTAAAATGAGTTATTAGAAGAATGGTAATTTTAAAAGCCAGAATTAGCTAAAAAATAAAAATGAAACAGCTCTTTAAAATGAACTAAGTTGCTGGTTTAGTTATAAGACTAAGAATTTCTAAGAGTGTCATGGGCATCTTGAATCAGAACATGTTAAGTGGGAAAATGCTGTGACACAATTCCATTTTTCCTAAAAAAATAACTGAAAATAGCAGTTGAGGCCTGCAGGCCTTGGATGTATCTACATTCCACAGGAGAAGCAACTAGTCCTCTAAAGCCTTAAATATAGAAAGAGGCCTATTTCACCTTGCTTTCCATCTCAAACACCATTTTATTAAAGTTGAATGTGTCCCAATTGAACAGAAAATCTATGAGACAGGCAAATTCCCCATCTGAAGCACGCTCCATGCGTCCCAGGGAAAGTCTGCACAGCTGTGAGAAACCATCCATCCCCTTAACACAATGTCTGTTGTCCTGAAGACTTAAAAGGAATTGTTTCTATGGAACCATTAGAGCTTGACTTTAAAACCCTTTAAAATTACTTCATATGCAATTATAGGACAAATAATTTATGAGCTTTCTCATGAATTAACAATACAGTAATAAAAATTGATTAACACTAATTTGACCATTACGCATACAAAGTCTCATATTTCTTTCCATATTGTCACTTCTACTTGTGTGTCAACTTATAGATCGGTAATTAGAGCCTTTGAACATACTACATGATTTGTTCATCGTTCTTCAGAACCATTCTTCAAATGATTTGCACCAATCCAACACCTT
>NW_017731994.1:37086-52281 GCF_001890085.2 Hipposideros armiger | reverse complement strand
TTATAATGTATTATATATTATAATATACTGTATTATAACATATTATATGTTTACATCATAAATGTGGGGGACTGAAGTTTCCCACATTTGGGCTAAGAAAAAAAGGTACTATGAGCTATTATTAATAATATTAAATGATTGTATTGCTCAGGTGTGGCAGAAACAAAAGCAAAGATGCATCAGTCAGGGAAAAAGTGAGCTATTAAAGAATAGTAAAGTGTACAGTGGATTCAATAACAGCTTGTTTCTCTCTCAGGTGTGTGTCCAGGAGACGTGTTCAATACTGAAAAGAGAACTTGCCAGGATGATGGAACCAGGATGCTTCTCTTATCGCTCTGCCATATCAAACAGATGGTCCCAAATGATCGTCCCTGCTCTCACTGTCGCAATGGCCCCTTAGTCACTGAAGGGAATGGCATACTTCACCCTCTTAAGGCCATGTTTGGGGTTATACACTCTACATCTACTCTAGTCCCCATAAGTCAGATTCTAGATCTAGGGCAATACCTACAGAGGAGCACATTTTTTGTCATCCGCAGTATAATATAGTATAATGTGTGTGTGTGTGTATGCATGCATATATATATATATATATATATATATATATATATATATGACATGTTTATCTGAAAACAATGAAGAATAAATAAAATATGGTGCAAAGCATTTACAAAATAGTTCAAAATTATTCAAACACACTAGTGAACTTTTGGAGAAAACCATCGACATAAAAATTAAAGTAGCTAACTTTATCATTTTAGTTACTCAGGTTTTTTGTTTCCAGAGCTCTTTATTTCCAGCTAAATACCACTGAGGTGGGTCATATCGTTCAGTAACCTTTAAAGTAAAATTGAAATATTTGATTTAACAACTTTTCTTTCCCTCTCTTTCCCTCACTGTATGTACTCTATAAATCCCAGTAGAATTAATTGCTTAATTACAGGGAATACAATGGAATGCCTTTTGAAAGATTTAAAATTTCTATTTCCTGCAGTGGAGATTTTACCTGATTGCCTGGTGTTCACAGTTGGTGCCCATTAAACAAAGAAAATAAGCATCTACGTGGAAACACCATTTTGACCTGATAATAAGTATAACACAAATGCTCCATAATTTTAAGTTATTTTATATTGTAACAACTAAGTCTAAATTCAGAGTATTGGTTAATCCCTACCCGTACCCATTTATCCTCTTGGACATAAACTTCCCCTTTATTGTTTTAATTGCTTTCTTAGTACAATTTAAATACATAGTAGAAAATTAGGCAGTAAGAAAAGTGTTAACAGTAGCTGGATCTATAGTACTCTGAAAGAAATTTTCCAACCTCAAGATTTGATGAATTTTATAAACAAGACTTACACATAAAGTCCATGAAAATATACCAGAGACAGATATATACATATATATATATATATATATATATATATATATATATATATATATATATATTATTGCCTCTGACAAAGATATATTTTAATGCAGGCTTCATCTCTGCTATATCTGTGGGCTAATCCCATTGCCTTCTGACACCCATAGGTTCAGGGTGTATGCAGCACAGCATGCTGGTTGTATGCAGGCATACGTGCAAGCATTATCAGGAGACACAGAATGGAAAGGCAGATATGTGAGCCTATTTAAGCTGTCTCCTGTGATATTATAGGAAACTTGAATCAATCTATGATTCAGTCATATCAAAATGTGAGATGCAGGATGACAATGGACAGAATGAATCATATGCGTGGAAACCAGGGAGATTTTAGCAGCAATCGAGATGGGCTAAATACGGAGCATCGTGCAGGACCACAGAAACATCTGTGTTGACAGTTGTCATCAAGTACTATATCCATCCCTTTCGCATTCTTACCTTTGTGATACATTACCTTCTCTGGACTGAACCCAAATCTGGGGAAGGTGCTAGGAATGGGAAGCCCAAAACAGACTCAGATTGTTTCCACTCTCTGATGGAATATAAATGGGATGCTGAAATATCGAAATATTGTATTACACTGAGTTATTGAAAATAGTGAGAGGGAAACACATTCCTTATAAAACAAAATATTTACTTCATACTTAACTTGTCTACAAATATCAGTACATAAGACATTTAAAAGAGATGGGATTGGAAAGTAAGGAAAAAGCCATGTTGCAGAAGCCCACGGAAATCATAGTACAGCAATGAGGCTTTATTTCCTGGAGAGGATTTTGAGTTTTCAGTACTGTGTCGAAAGCAATGTTTAAAGACAGTTAATCTGGTGGTAAAAGTGGTAGAAATCTCTCAGGTAGAAGTGGAAGGACAAAGCTGATAAAGAAATAGACTTTATAGATTGGTACGATTTTGAGTTGCAAAGAGTCTAATACAAGAGGGTAGGTGTATAGGGTAGGTGTATGTATGCAGAGGAATAACTATATATATTAATATTAAACCTAACAAAACATGAAACGTAGCATTTGGTGATTGATTCACTCTAGCGGCCAAGGCAAGGAATGGAATTAATTGCACTTGAAGTTGTCAGCTATGGTAATTGGAGAATGACAGAGCCAGTGAATTACAGAGCCAAATTAAGCGTATTTACTTGAGAAGAAAAGATGCCAGTTTAAGTCATTCTACTTCACGCCATGTGTAAGACAATCCCAGTCATAGTCGAAAATGTGACAGTGGTGCAAAAAAGGATAGCTGATAGCTTAGACTAGTGATGGGTTTAGGAAATATCGGTGTGCATTTCAAATGGCTCAAAATGCTTTTAAAGGAAAGTGTGTCAGAAGACTAACAGGCAGAAGATTGAAATTGGGAGGGAAAAAAAAGAAACTAGAAATGAAGCACAAAAGAAAGTGGCCATGATTCAAAAAAGATGCTAATAGATTTTAAAGGGAAGCTTTTAAAACCAGGGTAGAAATTCAGGAACAAAGAAGAGGTATATCAGAGAGCACTATCATTACCATTATATAGGTGTTTTAAATTATTGTTCCATGGTAAGAAATAGTACACTTTAGTTAAAAATAAGTAGAGGTATGCCAAAGTTGTAAGATATTAAACTGGCACTTCTGTAACAGATGAAAACAAAATTACTGTTTAAGAGCATAGCAATCAGAAATTCAGCAAGAAATAAATCTCTGCACTGGTACATTTTTTTTTCTTGCATATTTCCTCTCATGTTCTCTAGTTATAAAGAGCCTCTCATTGAGTGTTTTTCTATTGTGTCAGTTTATGGCCATTTAAGCAATCAATCTAGTACACAGATCTGCTGCCTTTTCTGTCCATTCGTCTTAACTAAGTAATTTTTTCAAGCAATATAAAAGTGTAGGATCTTAAATGGCAAAAGGTTTGAAGATGCCTAATGCTTGTCTCAACTATGTTTTTTTCTTAAATATTGCATATTTATTTATTTATTTATTTATTTATTTATTTATTTATTTTTGTGGGCATAGTTGGCATACAATATTGTGTTACATTTGTTTCAGTTGTACAATGTAGTGATACCACATATTTATACCTTACAATGTGATCACCCCACTAATCCTAGTAATCATCTCTCACCGCACAAACATATCACATGAACTCTAAGGAAATGTCTTTGATGAAAACCAAATTAGAAAAACAGAATACTGAATTAACGTATTTTTTCTATAATTTCCTTAAGTAATCTCTCAGTTTTTGTGGGACGGTAGGAACTGAACTTAGGTAGGCATTTTACTCTAAGTTGTAAAACTTCTTGTCATAACAATATGAGAAGTTTATTTTTCCTTTGAATAATAATAAAATAAATGGTTGCCCCAATTATCTAGTGAATTTTGGATGAACTGCATGTGAAAAGTGGTATTGTCAAATCCTTTTACTTGCAGACAGGGTATCATTTGTCTTGAGAACATATATGGAATGGGCAATATCTGCTTAGCTCTATCTGTATAAGAGCATGAGATTTATTTCTGATTTTCAATTTCTTAGCAGTTTGCCTGTGATAAACATCACATTCTGGTTTAATGCTTATTCAAGAATAAAATTGTTTTCCTTCTCTTCTGTCTCTGTGGAGAGGTTTTCTGGGTTGGGAGGAAATTTTGTTTTTAATTATATTTTCAAATAATATATGTCATATATATATTAATTATATTTTCAAATGATATATGTCATATATATATATATGTGTGTGTGTGTGTGTGTGTGTGTGTGTGTATGTGTGTTTTCCTTGAACTATGTACTTGGAGTTCCACAGTTAAATTCTTCAAATAACTTCTGAAGGAAGGAAGGAGAAAGGTGGTATTACAGTTCAAAAAATGTATCTGAGCCAAAATTGTCACTGTTTCTCACTTTAAGTTATGTCAATGTTAAAGGTTTGGTGTCTTTATTATGTGCAGTTGAGATGTAGAGAAGATTTTTCATGCATGTAATTAAATTATTAAATATAATTATTTAACTAGGATTACAGCAACATTCATCTCTTCTGGACCTCTCCATTCAATCATGCCTCCTCAATCCCCCACTTTCTGTCTAGTTTGTTTCCTAGTTATCTAGTAACTTCAATGATTTTCATTGGTGCCAAACTTTTAGGGTTTTAAAAAAAATACTCAACAAACTAAGTGTATGTAGTTTGAAAAAGCTAATCTAAGTTATCATGCACACAAAGACATTCACACACACACACATTTACTCATACGGTTTTTAAGCTCCCTCTAAGAAACAGAATTCAAATATTTTTACTCTTTTGTCTTCTGATTCAGTCTTGACCATGCTTGTTAAACTTTTAGAATTTTTAAAAATTCTCCATAAAAAAGGTGTATGAGCTCACATTGCATATAGCCATGTCTAGTGCAAGGGTTGAATATCTGATGGTGCTCCCTGATGCTTCTTACAAAGGGGAGCTACACAGACTCTCAGTCCTTCTTATTCATGATAGTTTTATGTCTGCAGTTCTTTGTCTCTAAGTATTTAAGTATTATTTAATTTCTAGAGGCTAATCAATACGTGCAGAAATAATGTATATTATTATTTAATATTGATAATGATGTAATACCATTACCCACTCTTCTTTGAATATCACTATTTATTCAGCACTAAGATAAGCACTTTATCTACATTATTTTACATAATCTTCACGACCTTCATTGTCCAATGAGCAGTGTATTGTGATGACTCTAGAAGTGTTAGAAGATGTGGTTCAGAGTCAACTATCAAAGCCAAGAATTCCCGTAACCCAACTGCAAAGCCCTTCCTTTTAACTAGTATGCTTTAATAAAAATTCTTGTAATTAAATGCAACGCTTGGAGGAAACATCAATTCCAGCTTTCAGCACTGCTATGATGTCAATGTTTATGTCTGTTCAAAATTCACATGTTGAAATTAGAACCTCCCAAAAAATGGCATTACGACGTGGGGCCTTTGGGTGTTACTTATGTCATGAGGATGGGACCCTTGTGAATAGGATTAGTTCCTTATAAAAGAGACCCCAGAGAGCTAGCTGGCTCCTTCCACCATGTAAGGACGCAAGGAGAATCCGTGACCCAGATGGGAACCCACACCTGACTCTGTCCTGCAAACTCATGTCTGACTTCTGGCCTCCAGAACTATGAGGAATAAGCTTGTTGTTTATAAGCTACTCAGTCAGTGGTATTCTGCTACAGCAAGCCAAAACAGGTATGCTGTAACACAAACTAGGGCAAATTATACCTTTCTTCTTTAGCAATTGGGCCAAAACAGCTATATGATCAACATCAGATACAGGAGACCACCATAGGAAAATGATGGTAAAGTAATAAGAATGGCTGGGATTTGGACGCAAGGTGCAGTGACATTATGAAAAGTAAAGTGGCAGAAGAGAAAGAAGCCAAGCAAGCATTTCAAAAGTATATAGGAGACATTTTAATAAGCACAAGGAAGAAGGATGAAGCAATTTGAGCTTGCAGTTCCTTTAGTGTAGTGATTGAGGTATTGAGACAAAAATAAATCTTTCTGCTTCTATTATCATTCAAAGAATCACCCAGGTCACAACTGGTGTATATATGTTGTATAAAATGCCATATTATCTGCTACCTATTAAAATATTTACCTAAAAATCTGTGCATGGGGGCGTGTTTTATTCCTAACTCAAAATTATAATCCTCACAGACCCAAAACCTCTAGCAACCAGAAAATCACTTGCCTAATTTGCATTAGTTAGGTAGTCTTAAGTAAACTGATACTTGTACCAGAGATAAGAGATGATAATAACAAGGTGGTAATATTCTCAAAGTTTCAATAGTGAAAATTCCACTGAAGCAGTTTTGTAGGGTGAACAGGATTTCCCTGTGGAAATAATAAGGAAAAAAAAGTAGCATTTGCTGTAGAGATCACTGCATGAACCAAATGGAGAGATTTAAAGATCACTGAAGCTGCAGAAACTGATGGTAGCTTGGAAATGAGTTAGATCACATAGCATGTTGAAGCTTTGTAAGATATTTGCTTAATTAGATAAGTATAAGACAAGATTATTTAATATCTTAAAATTGTCTAATATTTTGTGAATATTTCTGCAACGGGGAAGAATAAGGGAGCATGTAAAACAGGAGAACATATATAAAATAGTTTAAAAACAGTAATTGTACATTTTCAGTAACCAAAACAAAATTTTGTGATTTTATAAGATATCCACTTGTATGGACAGTTACAAATATTTCCTTAAAATAAAATTTCCCCTGTCATAACATTTTCTATGCAAAACAAATTTTGTACAGTAATCTCATTCACCGTGTAAGTAGTTATTTTGATACCAGTAGGATTGGCTCAGCCTTTCAAAAGTTCTCTGGAGAAAAACGAGTCCAAGTAATTATCCATGTACTTAATTTTCTGATTCTTTACCCCCAAGTCATCCCTTTATTCTACTCTAGAGAATGAACAATAATAAAGAAGATCATTCTAGGAAGATGTCAGCAAACCGCAGTTTTAATGTAGTTGACTGAACCTCTTCAATGTGGTTTAAAATAATAATGAAATATTGATCCAATCATCCCATTCTTGTTTCCCTGTTTTCTTCCCCTTTGTAGATAAGTGTCTTCTACATCCTGATCAAGGTACTGAATTATCTATGACACTTTGTAACATAATTAATAAATAAGAATAATCTCTTGAACTATTGCCACGTAAAACTACACATATATTGTGCGGGTCTATTCTCCTTAGTGTGAATTACAGTATATGTACTTGAACCATATTTTGGGGGATCTGACATGATTATATATCCCACCGTGTGGATTAAGTCTAGTCTATTTTGTATTCCCGGTAGAAAATATTTTCTGTGAATAGCAACGATTTAGTCTTTCTAACTCTCAGTTTACTCATCTGAAGAATAATGAACTGTCAGAGGAGAGGCTTACTTTGAGTACAATTAACTTGAAAATTAAAATGCACACAGGATTAAAATGCATGGTGGTGTACGCTCCGGTACTTTCCTTACATGGCTACAGTGATCAGTACTCTAGGTAGTATTTGAGGGGGGCCATCTGAAGACTTCTTCCTGGCTAGCTCTCTTTCCATCTTCACTTTCCACTCTCCTCACATCCAAATGACCTCTATATGCTGCTACCCTATACTCAGTCTTCTGTGTGGTACCATAATAAACTAATAAAAGAGCATGTACCAATTGGTGATGCCTCTGAGCTCTTTTTCCCTGTAGTATCCTTGCTATTAGTGAAGGTTATGTATATCTTGGGGGGATTCCTTTTGTCTTCTTAACATGCCTAGAACCTTCAGTGAGCTGTTTATATGAACCTAGTCAAGTCCCCATGGGATAGGAATGGAACCATGGCTGAGGGACATTGGAATTAATTATTTCACACCAACACACACTTGAAGGTTAAAATTCATTAACAATTCATCTGTTTTGTTCTTATTATCTTCCATGGCAGTATGTTCCTTCAGGATGGCCTTAGAACTGAAAGAAACCATGGGTGTGGCTTTTTTAGGAGGGAGCGTGCCTGGTTTTTCCCTTGTTATGAGAAAACAATCATCTCTGAAACATTTCTGTATCCTAACAATATGTAAGAGTTCCTTAANATTTCTAAACTACATATATAAGTACTATATGTGGAGAAATCCCTTCTAAAATTAAATAACAAAATAATTAAATTAAAATGTTAATTTAATTAAATAATAAAATTTCATCATCATTTAGTCATGGACTCCATTAAGGTATTCATGATTATTAAATTTAAATCATATAATACTGGTTTTTTTCTTTTCTATTTCTTAAATAAAGAATTTTTAAACAAAAACTATTTTACCAAGAAACAATATTGTGTTACAAAAATCCCTAGAATACAGAAGTCTTTGTTCTTTAGCAAACTATAGCTTTTAATCAGTACCAGGGTAATAGCATTATAAAACAAAAACAAAAATCCTCACCAGAAAAGAATGAAACTAGACTGCTATCTGATACCATACATAAAATTTAATCCAAAATGAATTAAAGGTTTTAATATATGACCTGAAACAATAAAATACATAGAAGAAAACATAGGCACTGAACTTATAGACCTTGTTCTCAGAGGTTTTTTTGTGTGAATTTGACCCCAAAGGCAAAGCGTCAAGTAAAAATAATATGAATGGGACTATATGAAACTAAAAACTTATGTACAATGAAAAAAAAAAATCAATACAAGAAAAAGGCAACCAATCAAATGGGAGAAGATTTTTGCAAATAATACCTCTATGTGAGGAGCTAATATCTGAAATATGTAAAGAACTAATACAACTCAACAACAACAACAAACACAAACAATCTGATTTAAAAATGGGCAGAGGGGCCGACCGAGTGGCGTGTTGGTGAGGAGTTGGCTTGAGAAGCCAGCTTTGAGCAGCAGGGCCCTGGTTCGGATCCCACACAAGGGCCAGTAACGCTGTGCCCTCTACAGCTAAGATGGTGAACAACAGCTCGACCTGGAGNCCCAGGAAGAGCACAATGATGGTACCAACTTGGGCCAGTGAAGCAACGTCCTCCACAACTAGACTGAAGAACAAAAAAAGACAACAACTTGTCTGTTCCCCTTCCCCCAATTCCCCAGCACTGTTCCCATCCCCCCAACTCCCCAATAAAAATCTTAAAAAAACCCAAAAAAACCCATATATATATATATATATATATATATATATATATATATATATATATATATATATATAAATCTAATTATTTTATTTGTTAATGACTGCACTGTTTATATATAATTCATTATCACATAATTTATTTAATAACTAATATAGGGCTGTAAAGGTGTACAAAATTTTATTTTAAAAAGCACATTGAATCTTAAAATAAGGAAGTAAGTTAGTAATTGCTATGATATAAGATAGAACCGTGGACTCAACTGTAGCAACTATCACCTTGAAATACAATGAAATTTTTGATATTGTATGTGACCTTTAACTTTTCTCTTTTACATATGACTAACTGTATTTCCTTAATTATACTCTCTTAACTATATTACCTTCATCAAAATTATGGTTTGAAGATGGTGACATCATTTAATAAAACATTATTGTCACATTTCCTTGATGTTTTAAATATTTACTTATTTTAACTTGACAGTAAACATGAGGTTTCTGGATCAAAGGCAAACCAATTATCTACTTGCATAAAATCTTAGTGACAGTTCCACATTTTCCAGCTTCCCCAAGGGAGGGCACAGTAAAATTCAAATGTCAGCTGTACTTGCAAAATGTGAGTTTGCCCCATGGTAGAGAAACTCTGAAATTATGAATCTCAAAGCTTAGATAGGGCAGCTTACATTACTTACCTTTCCCCCTCAGGAGAAGGAAAAAGACCTTATCTTTCTAAGATAAATAAATCCTTTCTGTGGATAAAGGGGGAAGATTTCTAAACTCATTACCATTTGGAATGGAAACATGGCTCCAGGGGTTCTAACACTGTAAACCACTACAGAGAACTGCATAATCCCAAACTTCCAAATTACTTGGTTACCTGAGATTTTTTGCTCATAAAGTACAAACCATGAAGAAACATAAAAATATTCATATAACATTGCTTCCTGACACTACTTTTATGCATGAGAGAGTAACACTGTCCTAAGTAAGCTACCTAAAATAAACAACTAGAAAAATAGGGTAAAACATAGAAAACATCAGTCTTTGACCTTGTATAATGGGCAGCAAGTAGAGAAGGGAGACAACTCAGGTGACACCTACCATCACTCAGGCCTTCTCACCGTATGTAATATATGGGCTGTAGTTTAGGAAGGAAGGAGGCTGAACAGGGCCCAGCAATTTCATTCAATTGATGAAACAGATATCAGAGTTGAAAAGGCTAAGGCAACTATAATTTGTGGAGTAAACTTCCTTACATGAGGGGATTCCCAGGAAGGAATTCCAGAAATATGAGTGAGTCCCTTTGCAATTCTTAGTTGACCTCCTATTTGAGAATGCATAAAATGAAGTGCTGTGAAGCCTGGGAAGAATACTTCCAGAAGGAACAATTACTAACAAGCTTCAAGTCAAATAATCCCAAGAGGTCACAAAAAGACAGTTTGTATAAAACAGACTGAGAGACGAAGGCTGAGATCATCCGTGCCCTTGTATTTCCAATTATTATGTACAGATGAAAAGCTGTACAGTGAAGAAAGCTGACAGGAAGAAAAACTGATTTATTTAAAATGGGGTGTTGGAGGAGAGCTCTGTGGATACCCTGCACCTCCAGAAAGTGGGTCCTAGAGCAAAAAACCCTGACACATCCCCGGAGGCAAAACATGACAAAACTTAATATGTCCTACTTGGAGCACATCATGGAACGTCAGTGATTTTTGGGGAAGACAGTAACACTGGGAAAAATAGAAGGCAGCAGGAAAAAAGGAAGCCCAAATATGAGATGGATTGACTCCATAAAAGAAGCCATAGGTGTGAGTCTACGGGAGCTGAGGGGGCTGCTGAGGACAGGACGATGTAAACATCACTCATTCCTCAGGTCGCTGGGAGTCAGAGACAACTCAATGGCATGTAGCACACATAATAAAAGATCATTTTAAATACACAGCACATTTATCAGAAATCCCCAAATGGCCATACCTAAAACGTGTGATTAATTAGCTTTAGAGTAAAAGCTGCCCTAAACCTATTCTGAGAGGGCTTACAAACATGCACTTACGAGTTCAAATTGTTCCTTATGTAATTTAACTATCAGAATAAATTTGAACATTTTTAAAAAGAATATGACATAATTCAACACTCAACACCTGTCCTCTTTTGTGAGTATCTTTAATTGCATTGTCATAGCTGCCTTGATGTCCTGAATGGATTCAAAACATTTATGTTTTATGGTCAATTTGACTTGGCAAAAGAGCCAGAACTGAATGGTACCAGATCCGGTGAATAAGGTGAACTTCTGACTCTTCCCCAAAGTCAAAATGATTCAGGACATGGAGGCAACCACGACAGTGCAACTGAAGACACTCACGAAGGAGGACTTCCAGAATGCTTCAGAAGGTGGCAAGAATGATGGGATAAGTGTGTTTGAAGTGACGGGGAGTGTTTTGAGGGGGATTAATGGCAATATGTTTTTTAACTGTAATTTTTTTATTTAAACGTTCACTGTACTGTTTGATCAACCTCATATATCTCTCTATAGGTACACATATATTCTATATTATCTGAACAATAAAACTCTAAAAAATAAAATGACTGTACTATAAATACAGTTTTTGGTACTCTAACCAGGAAACAAAATAGAAAATTGGAAAAATCTAATAGAAAAACCCCAAACCAAAAAATGGAATAACAATATAAACATACAATACCAAACCTTTTTTTGCAAATAAAGTACTTTAATTCTTTACAACTAAAAATTTAAAAGACTAATGAAATTGTGATTTTTTTAAATAAAATAAGAAAGGATATGCTACCACCTAGTGGTTAATGAGGTTGCTCAAGGATAATATTTCAACTGTAAGTATCCTAAAAAAAGCTGTAGGTCACGGGTGGGGGGCTGATGGCTGAACAGCATACAATTAAACAACTTCGATAAATAAGTATCCAAAATTACTTGATTATTAACAAATATTATTAACTGATTGTACTTTATTGCTTTCATCTTATTAGTTTGAGCCATTTTGTAAAATGGACACGGATGCTGAGTAGTGTAGGCATAGCTCTACAAAATAATAATATAATATCTCAATATTTTAAATCCTTAAGAAGTAAATTAAGATAAAAATGAATACTTCTGTGAGGAATGTAGTGACTAATTTTTAAAGACAATTAAATTTACATATGCTACATTTAGACTGCCAATTACTTTAAGTAAAGAAAATTTTTTAAAATATTTGTAGAAATTGAAAATTGCTATATTACAATAGATAATCAAATAAAACATAGATTTAATGAATACTTTAATGTGAAATATTTNTGACTCACAGCAGACCAGCTCCAGGTTGAGCTGTTGTTCACCATATTAGCTGTAGAGGGCGCAGTGTCACTGGCCCTCATGTGAGATCCAAACCGGGGTCCTGCTGCTCAGAGCTGCCATCCCAAGCCAGCTTTTAACCAACCCGCCACTTGGCCGGACCCTAAAAATATTCTTATATCATCAGTGCTTCTCATCCTTCAGCAGGGTAGAATAATATAGGAGTTTCTTTGTCTCCCTGTTGCTTCACGAAATTAGCTGGGTGTTTCCTGTGTAATCTGAAACCAGGCCCTGTATGCTGAGGGCAGGGAGCAATGGAAGGAAGGGGCAGCCCACTCCAGGCTGGTTTGTTGTAGGCTTAGTAAGCAAGGGAACTTATTTTCAAGAGGCTTGTCTCAGGCTGCCCCAAAATGAGTCATTTTGCACACCCACCTGTCAAATCTTAAAAGTTTATGTAGGGGTCTTAACTAAGTCCACCACATGTACAGGGGGGGGGCTTAACAGGGTTCAGTTACACACGTGGTTTAGTCATGTACCCAATCCAGTTTGTCTATCTCATGGATGCATCCTTGGGGCAGTTCCTGGGAGTGTGGAAGGCAAGTAGAATGCATAGTCCAAAGACAGAGGAGAGGCTGAGAGCCTCCAACTACATCAGGTCAAACCAGCAGTAACATCTTGATAACCTTCCCCAAAACCCTCAGCTTACAAACATATGTTTATACTTGGGTTATATATGCATCCTGATATTTTCATGGAAATGGAATAACTTCCTGTGAATGTATGGGGATATGGACCACTTTGAAAATCTTTGGCTATGGTTCTAAGTTCTCGATTACAGTCTCTGTCACAAAGTAGTGTAAAAGATCCCAGGAAAGCTTTCCCACACATGCTTTTGGCTCATATTCTATACTTTGGTCTTTTTTAACTTCTGTAGGGCATTTGCCACCACTTTCTTTGTTTAGGATGGTTATGCTTCTCATCAAACTTGCATAAAGTGCCATACATATACTCTGCCTTTTGCTGCTTTCCTATCATAGGTATTTGGATGTAGCAAATATCTTATTTAATATTATATGAATGATTGTAAGAAAAATATATTCTATGCATGTGTTTCATTGATGGCAAGATTATTCATAGAATACAGACTGTGTCATATCCTTGGAAATTATAGGGAAAATAATATAAGATCTATATGTAAATATTCAAAACAATTTCTTTGTCATTTTTATTTTGCATAGGAAATTTGGGGTATGAGGATAATTTAACAGATTGGAACTAAAATAAATGGCTTATGAAACAGTAAATCAGGCTGTTTTAGTGCTACTTGACCAACTAGGGCACCTGATCTATTGCTGAGCCATTAGAACTTATTTTGAGAAAGAAGAGGGAGAGGCAGAAAAATAATGAACCACTTTTATTTAAATTGTCAGAGCTATCATGAAAAATACCTAAATTAGGGCCACTGAATAACATTCTTTTATTACAAATATTCCTATTTTGTAATAGAAAATTCAACACTTGAAAAATTAATTATGTGTTTGATGAACTCATGTAAAATAAGGTAAAGATAATGAAATAAATGTTTAAGTGTAAACCTTACTCATTGTTAAATTCTTTGATAATTATTTTTCCTCTAAATTTCAGGGGGATACAATGTCTAATGTATTTGCATAATAAGAACACATTCTCAGTATCTTCAAATGATAAATGCCATACATACTCATCTTGTTTTCTTATATATTTGACCACAAGTTACTAATAACCTCAGCACTTTTAACAATAAGACAAAACATGGCTGAAAAGAATGTAGTCTTGAAGGGGGTGATCAGGTGCCTTTGAAAAACAGACATCTAGGAGCTTTAGGAAGCTTTAAATGAATGAAGGCTATAAGGAAACTGTCAGAGATAAAAGGCAGGCTATTAGATAATGAAAGGTTAGGTTGCTCAAGAAGGAGAATCGGTGAGGCTGCAGGTGACACTCATTGAAAGTTAGCAATGTCCTTGAAGACACGTTGTAACTGTGTTACCCATGAAGATCAGGATACCTGGCCGTGACCACTCTGGTAATTCATCATTAAGCCAGGGCACCGATTAGGGTAGCATCAGTGTGGAGAATTCAAGCACAAATAAAAAACTGGGGCCTGTTCTATTGTTAGAGATCTTAAAAAACTCAGGCTTGCCTCTCTTTCAATAAATAAGTTAATTACAATCATTTTTTGAGTATGTATTATGGGCAAAACTTATGTGAGAGATAGGATGATCATATTTCAAAGTGGTTTTTTGTTGTTGTTGTTGTTGTTGTTTTAATTTTTCCCCTCCCATGATTTATCAGTGGTGTGATACAGCACAGGTGGAGCTGCGGTTTTAACTTGACACAGACATAATAGATTATTTGAGTTTTAAACTAATTTCCAGTATGCCAACATCTTAATAAGGCAGAAATATACAAACTACTTTACTCACCAAATTATTGGATTTTAAACACTATGTCCTTGTGCTTTTATAAAAAAAAAGACTTTGTTGGGGGATTTTATATCATAACTTCTTTTTTAAAATATTTGTGAGTGTTGAAATATTAGAAAATCAAGCTCTCATTTATAGAAGAAAAGATTTCTAATGAAAAGGACCCTTAACAATGCATGAGGATCTGGATTAGAAAATCAACATTGGGCAAATGCCTCATAAAAAACAGCTTTTTATAACTTCATTAATCACAGTCCTGCTAAGATCCAATGTCATCTCTAGAACACTTATTTTGGGAAATATTTCTTAAAGTTGTTACCATTCTTAAACCATGAGATATATATATATATATATATATATAT
>NW_017731994.1:18914-29861 GCF_001890085.2 Hipposideros armiger | reverse complement strand
GGGCCCTGGTTCGGATCCCACACAAGGGCCAGTAACGCTGCGCCCTCTACAGCTAAGATGGTGAACAACAGCTCGACCTGGAGCTGGGCTGCCATGAGTCGCCGGTGACAGCATAGGCTGCAGTGGGCCTGACCAGCAGCGGGCATGAGCTGCCATGAGCCTCCGTGAGCGTCCAATGGCCAGCGAGCAACTGCCTCACCTGGGAAGAGCACAATGATAACACCAACATGGACCAGTGAAGCAACATCCTCCACAACTAGACTGAAGAACAAAAGGACAACAACTTATCTTTTCCCCTTCCCCAATTACCCAATGCTGTTCCGCTCTCCCAATACCCCAATAAAATCTTTAAAAAAAAATTGGGCAGAGGACCTGA
Source organism: Hipposideros armiger (assembly GCF_001890085.2). Taxonomy (NCBI): domain Eukaryota; kingdom Metazoa; phylum Chordata; class Mammalia; order Chiroptera; family Hipposideridae; genus Hipposideros; species Hipposideros armiger. Next base: position 29,485 of record NW_017731994.1, on the reverse strand, counting down.
ATATATACTTTTCCAAGGAAGACATTCAAATGATAGACAGTAATATGAAAAGATGCTCAATACCACTAACTGTAAAGTAACGCATATTAAAACCACAATGAAGTACTACACCATACACATTAGAATGGTTATTACCTATAAGAAAAGAAGTAAAAGGGTCTTGGAGAAGATGTGGAAAAAAGTGAACCCTCATACGCTGTTGGTGGGAATGTAAATTGGTGCAGTCATTATGGAAAACAGTATGGAGGGTCCTCAAAAGATGAAGAATAAAGCTATCATATGACCCAGCAATTCCTCCTCTGGGTATCTACCCAAAAATATGAAAATACTTATTTGTAAAGATATACGTGCCCCTGTATTCATTGCATCTTTATTTGTAATAGTCAAGGCATGAAAACAACTTAAATATCTTTCAGCAAATGACTGGATAAAGACAATGTGGTACCTATATACAATGGAATGTTACTCAGCCATAAAAAGATGAAATATTGCCATTTGTGACATAGATGGATATTGAGATAATTACGTTAAGTGAAATGATTCAGACAATAAAGAACAAGATCTATATAATTTCACTCATATGTAGGATATAAAACAAAAAGCAACAAACAAACTAAGAAAACAGACCAAAATGTAAAAAAGCAAAAACGTTATAGATACAGATAAAGGAATGGTGATGGCCAGAGGGAAGGAGAAATGAGGGGAGGACCAAGACGGTAAAGGGGGTCAACTATATTGTGATGGAAGGGGGTGAGACAGGGTAGGGAACACACAATAGAGTATACAGATGTATTATAACATTGCACACCAAACATTTATCTAATGTTAATAATCATTGTTATCTCAAAACATTTAATTTTTAAAAGTCAATTTAGAAAAGATAGTAGTTGCAAATGTAACCTTTTAAACAATAAAGCATTTTACTAGAAAATAAAAAAGAATATAGTTATGACAATACACTAGCTGAAGATTTCTTAGTTAGTGAAGACAAAGTCTGTACCATAAAGAAAAGAATGATAAATCACACCGCATTGAGTTTAAGAAACTATGTTCATGAAAATATACTATTAAGAAAGTAAAAAGGTAAGAAACATAGTGAAATAATATATTTGTCAAACATATATCTGAAAAACTATATGTATGCAATATATAAAAAGGAATATTAATTACATAGTAATAAAAAAGAAAAATATGACTTAATTTTTAAAGATAGGCAAAATACTTAAATAGACACGTTGTAAATATGGATATCTAAAAGACCAATAAACATATTTAAAAAGTTGCTCAACTTTATTAATCCTTAGGAATGCAATTCCATGAAATAATTATTAGAAAATTTAACGGGGAGAAGACTGACACTATTTAGTGTGAGGCAAATGACGAGCAACCGGGATTCATAGCCATTTCTGGTGAGTGTATTAATTGCTACAACCACATTGCAAAATTGGCAGTATCTACCTAAAATAAATATTAGCATAAGCTGTGACCCAGCAATTTCATATTCACAATTCAAATGAGAAAATATATTTATTAAAACAAATGTGCCATATCTCTGAAGAAATACTATTCATAAGTGTATGAACAAAATTATGTGCATTTCCTTCTTATCTTTCAACAATTGAATAGTTAAATAAATGTTGATATATTTATACCATGAAATACTAAATAGCAATAACAGTGAAGGACATACATACATGTTTGCAATAACACAAATCCTAAAAACATTATTGTTGTGTGAAAGTGGGCACGAAAGAATGCATACACTTGCATTTTATTTACATAAATTTCAAAAACTGCTGATAACCTGTTTTTTGAAATCTAAGCAGTGATGTGGTCGTGAATGGAGTAAGACATGATGAGTGATTCCGAGGGTCTGGTGATATTAATGTTTTGTCTCTTCATCTGAGTTTTCATCACAAGATGCATTTACATCATGATAGTGCATCTAGCTGGACAAATCATTGTATGTACATTTTTTATGTATGTTTTGCTTCAGTGATAATTTACCTTAAATTAATGTAAGTTATTTAAAAATAAAAATATAACATTGTGATGTTTTCAATGATAGGTCTTAGTCATAAAATTTTTTTATGTAAAATAAGTTTTACAATGGTTACTATAGATTAATTTTCTAATATTTCCTTCATTTTTCTAACTCAACTATCTTCTATGTTTCTTTTTGATCACACCTTGATATGATAGATTTTTAAAAATTACTTTATGGCTAATATATTCCAGCTCCATTTTGCAATATAAAATTTGGAGAACTAGAATATCATATATTACAACCCAAGATCTCATGGATCAAATGGAATTTCTTAGAAATCAGAGTCCATACAGAAATAAATAAATAAATTCATCAAATTGACCGCACAAATGGGATTCATAATGTTGGAGGTACTTAGAAAAACCAAATTTAAAATCCTAGACTCAAACTCGAACACATTTCTGTACAGCTATTAAGACTACATTTGGAATAGACGAGCACCATCAACAGCTAACACCTCTGGGTATAGCACTCAACCAAGGATGAATCTTACTTGGTAGATAAATACCTCCACTTCCTGGAATCTGGGTAAGACAGCTCTCTGCCCTTGCCCAGAGGTTCTCAGTGGGATAAAGGCCCAGTTAGCTATAGCAATAAACTGCTCACCAATGCCGTCTTTATTGGTCTTTTGCCTTCAACTATCTCACTTCCACCTTATCCAATCATTCCTCTAGTCTAGATCATCCCTAGATTCACTTCTCAATTAAACTTCATGTATCATGACAATTCATGTATAATGTCCTGTTTCTGAACACAATCCTGTACAACGCTAAAGCTGAAAACAGAACTAAACTCATACAACAACTGTCACTAGATCTGTACTAATGTATTTAAAGGTTACTGAATTTGGGAAACAGTTGTACCACAGTTTTTTGAGAAACATTCTGGTCCTACCTACGGTTAATACTTTAGCTAGTATCTCCTTGCAAATATGTACGATCACCAATTAGGGCAAGAAAAAGAGGCAGGCTCTACAATTTTATATTTTTCAAAATAAAATCATAATTTTTATTCTGAGATATACAGAGCAGAAGTGTATTCTTTTAGTTTTAATAGTACTGAAATTTCTGTTAAACTATATATTTTGTTTTTTTAAATATATATTTCTTTCCTTTTTTTCCCTTTGTTCTTCAATTATTTGTGTTTTTAACTGTGAGAAAATCTGTGATTTTATGAAAAAACTGTGCTGTAAGACATCTCCAATTATTTTAGATGAGTTGGAACGTAAATAAACAAATAACACTAGAAATAAGAATATAAACAGTGCTGCGCTACATGATTTTGCTAGCAATTATTTCTTGTCAAGGAACCAGGATATCATCTCGTCTGCAACTCTTGTCAGTGCATAAAATGAAATGACTGTTCTGCAGCCAATTTTTTTAAACCATATTTATGCCTCTTTTAGAGGAAAAAATGTGCAGAAGTTAGCCATCAGCAACTCAAAAGCATTTAGGAAAGGACCAGAGCCAAGATAGGAGCATTTTCAAATAAAGCACCTTTGCTACAAAAGTAGCTTTTTATAAGTTACATTGAATAACTTACAGGGAGCTTACTTGAGTTCTTCCTAATTCAACTGCATTGTCAACTACGGCAAGACCTCCAAACAATAAGCAATGAAAAGTAGAAGAGCACATAAAGACCTATATATTTTAATACCCAGGGGAAGAAGAAACACTACCAATCACTGAGTGTCTCCTTCCCCTTCATCTTCACTTTCTGCCTACACATACACTGATTAAAAAAAAAAATCATAAGCAAGGAATATTCAAGACTATTGCTTCAGAGGCCTGAGCATATTTTGTTTTATTTTTCTTATGTCCTAGTTAGAGATGCTAATTAAAGTATGTCATTATTATAGACTGAACTACTGTATGTGATTTAGAAAGACACATTTCTATATTAGTAGAGGGGAAGTTGCAGCAAATTAATTTGATGGAAAATGAGTTAATATGAAATGTTTCTTTCTTATTCTCCATTTACTATAATGTTTCAAAACTATGGATGGGCTCCTTACATTGACTTGATAAATTTGTCAGTTTTGAACAATTATTTAAACGAGAGATACAATCACAAATTCAGGCAACTCATAGCTATCTGGATACATACATTTTACAGGTACAACTGCAAGCTCTTAAAGTTCTCTTAAATATATTCAGAAAGCCAGAGTAAGAACACAAATAAGATTCAAAATATGACTAATACCATAAGCCCAGTGAGTCTCATTTCTTTTCCTCTAATAGGATTGTGAGATTCAGATACAAAACATACTCCATGCGCAAACTAAAATTATGTCAGAAAAACAAATCACTATAGAGTTTCATACTACAACGATTTATTATATATTTTTTAACAGTCACCCTGTTCTGTTCTAAAGTAAAAAATGTAGATGTTTGTTATTATCAAAGCTCTGGTGAGTACCACTTCTTCAATTTAATAAAACACATCAGAAAGCAATTAAGGGTAACATTATTTGGAAAATTTTAGTATGTTCTGTTTTATTAATAAGCTTTATATAACTTGCATTACTCGAATTGTCATTGGAAATAAATTACTTGCTGTAATTTTACAAGTGATGGTGACAAAGTAGTGTGCCAAGAAACCTTTGTTTCTTAGCTATGTTGCTGTAGATTAATTGGTAATTAAAGGGGTATGTTATGCTTACACATTCCATCCTTGGACTGCTTTCCAAATAGTTCATTTCTCACAGCAAAATTTGACATAAGAACATGTAGTCAATGATACTAATGCCTACATAATGGTTTATAATGCTTAAATAAAATTTTGATGAGCAATTGGTTACAAAAAGGGAAGGGAAATAGAGAGCAGAGAAGTACATTCATGTTGTAGTTAAACTAAGGAATGATAAAATCCCGATAAAATTAAGTCAATAAAACTGACATTGTTAGTTCTTTGCCAAGTGAGAACTTACATACGCATTAGTGCTGTAGATCCAGTGTCCTCCATCTCATGTAGCAAGACAGTATTTTTTTAATATGCCCAGCCTGGGAAGCAAAATGCGACAACAAAAAATATTAAGAAAAGAAAGGCACTGAACTTTATTTTGATAGAGTTTAGATACAGGAAAAACACACACACACACACACACACACACACACACAACACACACACACACACACACACTCACACACACAGAGAGTGCCAAAAAAAGTATACGCATTTTAAGAAAGGAAACAACTGTATTAAAATTATGCTGATGGTAATGACTTTGAGCACCTCTTGTAATCGTAGAAGTCAAATGCAACTTGTATTCATCTTTTATTATAAACATATATTGAGTATTACAATTTTAATACAGTTGTTTCCTTTCTTAAAATGTGTATACATCGTTTTGGCATTCTCTCTCTCTCTCTCTCTCTCTCTCTCTCTCTCTCTCTCTCTCTGTGGCATAAGTATTGTGTATAGCAGAACAAACTAGGTTTCACCAGCATTTTGTAATACAATGGTTAAAGAGCCTACTGTGCAAGGGAAGGTGCTTGGAAATGTGGCAAAACAGTTGTCATCTTTTAACATTTAATGCATATTAAATGACATTGATATTCATTTTCTTTCACATCATACTGGGATCACAATTCAGGAGGTTTATTAAAAGCATATGTATGCTACTTAATTTGTTTGTTTCAATGATTGTAATTTTTCTTATAAGAAAGGATCTCACTTTTCCAAATCCTCCGTCCCAGCCAGGTGTCTACAGGATTTAAGACATTGGGTTGTCTGAGGCCTAGCCCCATAACACTCTCAATTAATCCCAACCATCTGTTCATACTCCACATGCAGACTTCATGACAGAAATTAAAAATACAGAGAGGACAGAAAATAAAAGTTCTAATCAGGTGGCATATGAGCTTGATGTTATTTTTACTGAACTTGCAGTGTTTCTTCCTATCATTTAAAGATGCTTTGACAGATTTTTCTCTACCAAAACAATTTTATGATAGATTCTACCTTAATTTTCAAACTGAGAATTTCAACTTCGCTGGAAAGAAATGTGGGTTCATGCCAGCGAGTTTCCTCAAAGACATTTTTTTTTCCATTAAACTAAGAAAAAATGGTGAAATACATGAAATTTTTCCTAGGTATTTTGCTTTAGGCGGTAGGTTCTTTTTGATTTTGTAAAGGTGTATATGCTAATTTTCACAGCTGATTCAAAATCTTACACTACTTTTCCAGCAATAATAATAAAAGGAACCTCATTAAAATGAATACATTACTTTGAAATAGGCTGTATTTTTAACATAAACATTTCTATAAAAAGTAATTGAAGTTTATTACCATCATTGTGATGAGAATTAATATTAGAGGTTGAGGCCTACACAGTGATTTTCTGAATAATTGTTTTTAACAAATAGGTAAATTAAAATTTTTGAGCAACATGATTTTTATATTTACAAAGTTGTTTATATGACTAATTTTTTTTTCTTCTTGGAACCACTATCTTACAATCACTTGGTATGTATTATAGAATAGCAATTTCCTACTGAAACGACAAAAATTATCACCACTTTTGTCAGTTACTAAGAATTTTCAAAGTGTATATCTTAGTTTTACTGTAACACTTAACCTTTAATTTAAAGTTGAATTGCATTTTCCTCAAAATACCACGTTTCTTTGATGAGCTTTGAATAACATAAGCAAAAACTCTTGTTTGGGAAAACTTGGATGAATAATTATGATCTCATTAAAATGTAAATTCTTCAGAGATTCTTCTAATCATCCTCCTGATAATTTGCTAGTTGTTTGAGAGCAAGGCCTTTTATCATTATAAAATTCAAGAGCAAGACTCTTCAATCTATGTAAAATATACAACGTTTTAAGATAGCTTGCATTCTGTGCCACTTCATGGTCACAAAAATAACTGCCTGGCAGTTTCCCTTAGGATTCTTCTCTATAAAAATGTATAATTTATGGTTATTCAATCTAAAGAACTCTTGGTTATAAAGGTTTTTGACTTACTGCCTACTGAATAGCCTCAGATTCATATCTGTAAATGGTAAAATCTAGTTATATAGGTCATTAATTTGTCTATGCTTGAAAGTCAGTAACACCAGTGAGCCTAAATCATTTTACTGAGTCCTTGATCCAGCATAGAATGTTCACTAATAGTATTTCCTGTGATGTCTTTTCAGTTTTATTAATTTCAATTCACTTGAATATGCCGACAAAATAAGTACAACACTTCTGCTGGAACACATTCTAAAGTATGATTCCATCTCTTCTGTTTAAATATACATGTGCAGATAATGGTTTGAATTATGTAACATGTTGCAATAAACAGTTGCAGTGAAGTATCTCTGACATCAGCATGACAACACAAAACACTTGCAATCCTGGCCATTCAGCATTCTGAAAAATTGGAAAGTCATAAATTTGCCACCCACTTCCCCTTGTTTTCTTTCTTTTTTAGCACTACAATCAGAGACAAGGCACTAATTTCTACTAGAATAGTACTAACAACACAACTTCTGGAAACCTAACCCCCCTGAATTGTATAATTTTTATTAATTAGGTGTTCATTAGAGTCTGAACACATTATTTAGAGAAAACAATTATTCTTTGTATTAGTTATTCATTTATTCCTTCCTCCAACATTTTTTTTATTGAGCCACAGAAATTCTCATGTGCCAAACAACAAATTACAAATCTTTCCTAAAAACTCAATTACCATGGAAACACAAGGCATTGTACTAATGTGCAATATCACAAGTCAAAATGATGTCAAATCACATAAATTTTTCTGGGTATGCTTTATTGTTTTATCCTTCATACAGCATGGATTAACTTTATTTTATTTGTCATGTTATTTTGTTATAAAGTTTAATGTAAATCATTTTTTATCAACTTTTATTACAGTCCAAGGCTCCTTTACACTATCTACTTTAATTCAATTGTGTATTATATTTTATGTGCATTTGCTGCTATTTTGTCACAATATTGTGAAATACAGCTGATTTATCAAATATTTATTCAATTAAAAGAGTTAGAAAAGCAGCAATGTATATATGCCCTACAGAAACACTCAAATCATGGACTAGTGAAAAAATACAACCAATTTTAGTGAATGATAGGATGTTAACTTTAAAGTTCATTCTACAAACTACAATTGTAAAATATTCCCCTAATATCTTATGTGCAAAAATGCTGTACTTGTCAAAGTACATCTTCATGTACGTTATGATGACATGTGCTTCATTTTCATCGCTGGAGTTGACTTGATAAGCTGCCAATGATTTGGATGGTAATGAGCAGGCAATTTCAGATCAAGTGCAATCAGCCAACATTTCACATAACATTTTAAATGTTCCCTTCTCAGAATATTAAGCTAGATAATATGGCGGAGTTATTGGACATGTTCAATATGAAGTAAATTTCTCTGATGACATAATTATGTAACTTGAGAAAAATTTGAAGTGACATTAATCACTTTGTTATTACTTCAAAGGTACTTGTATTAGAAAGCAATACATTGAAAACCAAGGTAGAGAACATTTTAACTTTATTACCTTAATATTATCCAACATTATTTATAGTTTTAATAAATTCCCTAATGATAATGTATGAAAACACAGACTTGTTTATCAAATACTGTATCTTTGAACTGAAGGGAAACATATCTGAAAACCTGGTATGTTTTTTATGTATTCTTGGCTCTAAAATCCTCTTATAGATATTATTTTGTCAAAAGAAATTATTTCTGAAGGTAAATTATATATATATATATGTATATATATATATATATATATGAATGAAACAATTTTTTTGGTTTGTATACACAAAGGCATCACTTCTGTTTTTTAAATCATTTAAATCATTTATCATTCTTTCTTAAAGCAGTTAATTATCTCATAGGTATGACTAAATTGCTATTCTCCTAAAAGTAAGTTAGTCTTGCTTGCTAGGTAATATTGAGAATGTTAACTTATACTTATGTCCAGAAGCTAATAAATTCTGAAAGTAAGCCAATTCCATATATGTTAATTATACATTATTTCCTTAGAGATGATCACATATATTTTTCCAGTCTCTGTGCTTAAAGTTGGAGACTCAAAGAGGAATTCGATGAAGTACTTATTCTCAAGTAGCTTATTATCTAATGAGACAGTTATAAGCAAATAATTATTAAAACATATCAGCACTGCAGCAGTAGATAAAATTCAGAAATCCCTTTCATTGTCTGCTAGAAGACAATATGACTTTTTAAAAGAAATTAAAACCATGAAGCAGTGAAAAGTTAATTTGGGTGTTTGTTCACTTGATTATTTTAACTTCCTGTATATAAAGTACATTTAGGTGGAAGAAATTCTGGCTAATTCACATATTTATACCCAGTTCATAGTTGAAAACATGAGTGTAAAATTCTAGGGATATGTCTGAATTGAGAGATAGTTTTAGGAGAAAAAACTATATGAATGATAAACCCAACTCATGACTTGTTAGTTTTATTAATTTATGCAAGAGATTTTCTTAGTTGAAACTCAATGCCTTAAACTGAAAATAGTGGCGATAATCGTAAGTCACAAATACACTGTGTACTTCACTGACCAAAGGGGTCTATTTCCATCTCCTTGGACCTAGGCTGCCTTTGACCAATAACCATGCAGCTGAATTAAATTGACACCATATCAGTTCCAGTTCCAGGGAATTGGCAGCATTGGCTCACTCCTTGGAAACCCTGAGCCACTATGTATAAATTGTGACTACCCTCCTGAGTCACAACATAGTAAGTTCAAACATCCCGTAAAAGAAGCTCTGCAAATACAAGGAGAGGAATAGGACACTAGATGAGTCTGGCCTTCCTGCCACACTGTCACAGATTAAGACATGTGAACAAAGCTTCTTGGACCCTCCATTTGAGTCCAGCCACCAACGGAATACCACCTTGTTAATGTCGGGTGGAACAAAAGAATTGCTCAACTCCATTCCCTAACTCACAAATGATAAGGCATGAAAAAATGAAATGTGTGCATGATGTTTCAGGTATTTATCTATACTGATAGATAATTGGACAAATGAAAACTAAGAGCACCTTGCGCTCTTTTGAGAGCTATATAAGATAAAATTCTTAGTATCCTGCTGGAATCACTAGCAAATGTAATTCCTAATCAATGAGTTGGCTCGTACTGTTGTGAATTCAGTAAAGAGCACAGTGTTCTGAATGAAACCTGAGTGAGCAGCAATATTACTAGGTTGCCCTCAAAACTAAAATGAGAGACAAACAGAGATACAAAGACAGAAAGAAAGAGAGAGAAATAAGCAGATTTAGAGAAGTCTGATGTCAAAAGCAAAGCAGGGCTACAATTAGATGGGCAGGACTAGAGGTATTTCCTAATATTACTGAAGAGCTTTGGTTGTGAATGAAAAATAAATGGGAGGGGGGAGCGTAGAGATGTTGGATATACATTGGGTTGTCAGAAAAGTCATGACATATTTATTCTATGTTTTTCATTGCAAAAACGAGTCATGGCTTTTCCGACAACCCAACAGATTGCAGTCCACTCTTTTAACAATG
>NW_017731994.1:11504-14969 GCF_001890085.2 Hipposideros armiger | reverse complement strand
ATTCTCTCATGAGATTGGAGCTATAGACACTATGGTTAGCTGTGACAAAGTTAATTTGTATCTTGGGAACCACAAAATGGAGGTCACCCCAGTGGCCTGACCACTGTTACTAATCTAAACTTAACTCAGCCTGCACCTGTCAAGGAACCCTAACATACACCAATCACAATTCTCCACTCGGCTTTAGGTAGCTCACCTTATCCTAGAAAATGAGACTTGCTAACTTAAGGACATCCCCAAACTCCTAGACAATCATGGCTCGATTCTACTTTGTCTCTTCTAATGCTCCATAAAACTGGTTCTTGCCAAAATCCCTTGGGGAAAGAGTAGCTCCACTGCTTCTGAGGCACTAACTTCCCCAACCCATGGACTGTCTCCTCTTGAATAAAGGATCAAATTTGTTACAAATTTGTTTTATTTTTGTCATTTGATAGCTGGTAGATGAAATAGAGACAAAAAGTGTAAAATCAGAATCAGCTCTCACTGGCCCTATTATTTTTATAACACGACCCAGGACCAAAGTTTAAACTTTGGATACACCACTTTTGAGTAACATTTGTGAACATCACTCATGAGAAACACTTGTGAACCTTAATTGCTCCCCTCATGGAAACAAAGGACCTGGACATGACAGGAAACCAAATGCCAAGACCCTTTTAAAAGTGAAGGGTCCATTATCCAGGAAGAACCAGTGCTGAAACTCCCTAAAATTCTACCCCAAACCCTGGATAAGGGAGACAGATTTGAGTCTTGCCTCTTGTCTCCTAATCAGCCGAACTCCCAAATACAAGCTTTCTTTTCTCAAAAGCCAGCCCTAATATTGGCTTCTATGCATGTTGGGCAGTGAGCCTGTGCTTGGTAACAAAAGCAGCTGAAATATCATACTTAATGGTGTAAAACTGAAAACTTTTCCTTTAAGATCAGGAACAAGACAAGGATGCCCCCTCTCACCACTGTTACTCAACATGATATTGAAAGTCTTAGCCAGAGAAATCAAGGGAGAGAAAGAAATAAAAGATATTCAAATTGGGAATTAAGAAGTCAAATTGTCACTTTTTGCAGACAACGTGATTCTTTATATAGAAAACCCTAAAGATACCACCAAAACTCTACTAGAAACAATAAACAAATACAGTACAATTGCAGGATGCAAAATCAATGTACAAAAATCCATTGCATTCCTATGTACTATAAATACAATTTTAGAAAAATGATGGAAATTAACAATTCATTTTGCAATTGCAAGAAAAAAAATGAAATACCTAGTAATAAATCTAACAGAGAATGGAAAGGACCTATACACTAAAAACTATAAGACATTATTAAAAGAAAGTGCAGAAGACAAAAATAAATGAAAAAAATATTCTGTTCATGGATTGGAAGAATAAACATAGTTAAAATGCCCATATTACCCAAAGCAATATGCAGATTTAATGCAACCCCATCACAATTCTAATGGCAATTTTTAAAGAAATAGAACAAGAAATTATCAGGTTTGTATGGAACTACAAACGACCCTAAATAGACAAAGCAATCCTGAAAAAAAAGAACAAGGCTGGATGCATCATGCTCCCTGATTTCAAATTATACCAGAGAAGTGACAATCAAAACAGCATGGTATTGGGAAAAATAACAGACACACAGACCAATGGAACAGAATTGAGAACCCAGAAGTAAACCCACATATAAATTACCAGACAGATTTCAACAAAGGAGCCAAAAACATACAATGAAGGAAAAGAAAGCCTCATCTATAAATGATGCTNATCCCTATAAATACAATCAATTGATCTTTCACAGAGGAGCAAAGACAATACAATGCAGCAAAGATAGTTTGTCAAAAATGGTGTTAGAACAACTCAACAACCACATGCTAAAAAGTGGATCAAAATACAGAATTTAAACTCTTCACTCAGGTTACTGCAACATGGATCACAAACTAAATGTGAAACACAAAACTGTAAAATTCCTAGGCGATAACGTAGGAGAAATCTAGATGTTCTTGAGTTTGTTAATGACTTTTTAGATATAACATCAAAGGTATGACCCATGGGGGGTGGAGGGAGAATTGATAAGCCAGCAGTACATTAAAATTAAAATTTTCTGCTCTGTGAAATACACTGTCAAGAGCATGAAAAGATAAGCCACATATTAGGAGAAAATATTTACAAAGGACATGTATGATAAATGACTGTTATTCAAAATATACAAAGAACTTTTAAAACTGATCAATAAGAAAACAAGGAAACCAAAAATGTAGTCAAAAGACCCTAACAGATACTTCCCTAAAAAAGATATATGGATGGCAAATGAACATATTTAAAGGTGCTTTGCACCCATGTCATCAGGAAAATGCAAATGAAAAGAGCAAGGTAACACTATATGCCTATGAAAGGCCCAAATCTGCAACACTGACACCAAATGCTGGCAAGGATGTGGAGCAGTAAGAACTCTCATGCGTTGCTGGTGCAAATGCAAAATGATAGTGCCCCTTTGGAAAGTCATTTGGTTGTTTCTTACAATAAAACATATGTTATCATATGATTCAGTAATTATGGTTCTTGATATTTAGTCAAAGTCAAAAATGCATATCCATCCAAAAACCTGCACATGGATATTTATAGCAGTTTTATTATAATTGCTAAAACTTGGAAGAGACCAAGATATCTTTCATTAGGTGAATGGATAAATAAATTGCACTACAACCAGACAATAGAATATTATTCAGCACTGAAAAGAAAGGAGCTATCAGGCCCTGGAAAGACATGGAGGACCTTAACTACAAATTACTAATGAAAAAGTCAACCTGAAAAGGCTTCATGCTGTGTGATTCCAACTACATGCCATTATGGAAAAGGCAAAATTATGGAAATGATAAAAAGACCAGTAGTTGCCAGGGCAGGGGGATGGGGGAGGAATTAATAGGCAGAACATTGAGCATTTTTAAGGAGAGTGAAATTATTATGTATGATACTATAATGGTGAATACATATCACTACAAATTTTTCCAAATTCATAGAATATACAACACCAAGAGTGAACTCTAATGGGTGATTATGATGTGTCAATGTAAGTCCATCAACTGTAGCAAATGCACCACTCTGGTGTTGATAATGGAAAAGGCTCTGCATGTGTCGGTGTAAGATATATATATATACATATATATATATATATATATATATATATATATATATATATGAAATTATATATATATATATGTAAATATATATACGTTCTTTTCAATTTTGTTGTGAACCTAAAACTTGTATTAAAAATAAAATCTATTTAAAAAGTAGTAGTTTTACATATAATGTATCTGATTCACCTGGAGCCCTGATTCAAATCCACTTGGCTTATTTTTAAATTCAGAGACAGTCACATGTCTGAGTGAATTGACAATACCTACCGTCTCTGCCGTACGCATCTCATACTTATTCCCCTGGGTCTCTACAGTATGGATGATGA
>NW_017731994.1:6079-7345 GCF_001890085.2 Hipposideros armiger | reverse complement strand
AATCCTTAATATCAAATAGAGTGATCCCTATCACTTGAGTCTTCTTGGTCAAGATTTTTTCTTGCTCTTCTAGAGCCTTTGCATATAAATGATAAATGTTTTCTTAGTATCAACAAACATTCTTATGGAATTTTGATAGGAATTGCATTAACACTTGGGATCAGTTTGAGGAGCATTGACATCTTGACTATGTCAAATTCCTTTCCTTTTAATACCCAATCAGGCCAAACTGTATATATTAAAATACAGTTTTTGGGGTTTTTTGTTTTTAATTTATACAAATATCAATGTCCTGGTATAATGTTACCAGTTATAACTAAGTCTAGTCACAATCTTAAAATGCATGTTACAGCAATAACCAAATTTCTGTGTCAATTGTATTATAATCTGATCTTTAACCATGCCATTTTTAAGTCTTTTATCGTTTATAGTTAATGTTTTACTCTGATACTTTTGCAAATGTGCTTCCTCTTCAAAGACTCATGAACAGTACCCTAGAATATAGGTTTTTAATACCTTTCAGGTGATCCCACTAAACTGGAAAGAAATTTACAGAACTCTAACAGAAAAACTAGATTAATAAAATTAACAAAAGACAAAAAATACTTACATGGGACTACATGAACTAATAGAGATGATTATAATTTTTTGACATTTTATTTGAAATATTACTGGTTCTTTAACCTTTGTATTCTAGATATAAGGATTTTTTTTTCTCCTAAGTTACCTATGTATGATCTATAGCATTTTGGTAAATTATATTCTTTGTAGAAAGAATTAAAACATTTATCTTTTCCCCCTACCTGATCCCTCCAGGGCTTAAAAACTCTTAGTATTCTTAATTTCATGGCCATATAGTTATTTACAAAAGTTCAATAAAAACCTGTTCTCCTTGTAACAGGAGACAATTGGAAACATTGGCTATATTATTAAGACTTTGACTGGAATGTTATATCAAACATGGAAAGGAACTGACATTGACTTGATGGAAGCCCCTTGGAAAAACCAGCCTGGTCCCTTGTTTACGGTGTCCCCAGCAGCCTTACCAGGTCATTAAGGAAGGCCATTTCCTAGCAGATGCAAGAACCTCAGGATATTTTCCAGACCTCAAGAAAAGAGGAATTAACCTAAATCTAAAGGCATTCTAGGCAAAGTCTGATGATAAATATTTGGCTTGGCTCCTTAGCCTTAGGAGGCTATTATACATTCAGTCTAGAGATTCCTTTAATGAAAAGTTCCAGCAAAGCTGATTTTAAAAAGCCTAGG
>NW_017731994.1:1808-3549 GCF_001890085.2 Hipposideros armiger | reverse complement strand
AGACAACACAGAGTCCACTCTGTGTCCCATTGCCTCTGCATGGACCCAAAACATTTGCTTACCAGACATTTGATTTTCCACCTCCATTTGAATTGCCTTCCTCCCTTTGAAGTCCCAAATCACTACCCCTCTTCTCCTTAGCTCAAGATAACATATAAACCTCATCTGCCTGATGTGTTTGGGGCCCCAATAATCTTAAGGAATTCTTGTACATATGTATGTAATTAAATTTGGTTATTTCCTTCTGTTAATCTATCTCATGTCAATTAAATTCTTAGACTAAGCAGAAGAACCTAGAAGGGTAGAGAGAAATTTCTTCCTCTCCAACAATAATTTGCATCAAAGCTGCAACACTTTCAGAAACACTGCTTTAAGCCTCCATTTTCTGACAACTACCTCCTGTTCTTCAATCTTAATTAATTTATCCCCACCCTAAAATATCTTAGACCTCTGTAAATCTACCTGTTCATTATACTGATTAATTATTAACTGTGCATCAACCCTATCTTTTGCTGAGTTACCTGTTTTCTTGGTTCAGTTCCACATAGCATTTAGTAAGATAAATCAAATTAAATCGGTTAATGGTCTTAAAGGCCTTTATCCAAGAAAGGTTTTTGAATTCTATGGTCAATCCTGTTGCTTTTAACTGAATGTTAATTAATTTTGGCATTTACATGCTCTTTAATTTTGTTGTACTTATTCTGAGTTATTTTTTTTTCCTCTCAGTTAATGCCTAACTTAATCTTATTATTTTTTATAAGGAAAAGTATTCAAGAGCATAAACTTTGATTACATTTTTGGCTATGTTTGATATGTTATTTTTNTGTATCTGATTCACCTGGAGCCCTGATTCAAATCCACTTGGCTTATTTTTAAATTCAGAGACAGTCACATGTCTGAGTGAATTGACAATACCTACCGTCTCTGCCGTACGCATCTCATACTTATTCCCCTGGGTCTCTACAGTATGGATGATGATAGAAACTTCTCAGGCAATCTGTGTCATCAGTAAACATGAGTTGGGAATTAAAAGTCCTTGAATTAAAATTTGAGCATTGGCATAAGAAAGTGAACGAATAAATATGTCTCCTTTTTGCCAACTGGGCAGAAATTTCCAAAATATATTTCATTGGGTTCCCACTATGTATTCAAGAGGCTGACATGAGCTCAAACTTTTCAGGATGTCAAATGTTAGATAAGTATGAAATGCAAATTCCACAGAGTACAGAGGAAAGATCTGCAAAAGAAATCCGATTGAGAAGTGTTGGGTAAAAACATAAAGCAGTAACCTGGTGGAGAAGAACAGAGAGTACCTGTGGATGAAGATCTGACTTTAGTTTTCAGACATGACAAGTTTGCAGTGGATCGCCTTAAAAACCATTCAAGAAGCAGAGACCTTTTTAATGCCAGAATTGGATAAAGATCTGAGCAGAATGTGTACAAGTCTCAGGCTGTGAGAGCTGGGGTAGAGTTAGTTAGTGGAGAACGCAGGCCACTCTCAGGTTCAGAGTTGCAATAAAAGCCGTGTAAAGCTGACAGCTATTAAGACACTTTTGGAGAGGCAGGTGAACTCTGTTCTAAATGAGGATAACAAGGAGTCCTGTGGGGTGAGATTGTGGGAATTTTAGTAAGGGAGCAAATATGTTATCATTAGACAAAATAATTGTATTCAGCCTAAGAAATAAAAAATAAATACATGTATCTTCATAATATTTAATATTATCGCATATCATTATAATAC
>NW_017731994.1:0-1082 GCF_001890085.2 Hipposideros armiger | reverse complement strand
GTATGCTTTTTTTATGATAAAGAAGTTGAGAAAATAAGTTAATTATTTTTCCTATAGCCTTTTTGAGATGGCTAGAGGCAAAGTCTTTTGTGTTTGTTTGTTTCATTTGCTTGTGAGCGTGTATGTACATGTGTGCACATACATGCTTTAGTTTGTTTTATTATTTAAGATTGCAAAAAATTGGAAATAAAATTTTGAGTTTCTTTATCTCAATTCTGCTCGAATAACAAATGCAAGCGGGAGTGGATAGAACAATGTTTGATTGAACGTTTTTAAGTGATGTTTGGAAAATAAACAGGATTTTGTAGAGTCAATGTAATTCCCACCATTAAGGGAATACATACAGTGGGAAAGAAAGATTCCCAAGGGTAAGTTTTCTGACCTAATCAAGAATAATGTCTCTTTGGGAATTTACGAAGAGAATTAGGCTCAATTAAATTATGTATAGGTTATGCAAAGAGGGTGATTATCTCACTCATTACCATTGCAGTTTGGAATTTTAGCAGCCTTTTTCTACAACAGTTGAAGATGAATTGGAAGCATGCCTTAATCGTTTCCAGATTTGAAAGGCCTTATTTTCCCTCCAAGCTGGCAGCTCTACCTTAGATGGGTAATGCTTGTGTCTGTCCAGATGCACAATATGAACAGTCATATGCATTTGGTTGGTCAACACAGAGTCGTTTGCATGCCAGTGGTCTTCCTTTTTCCTGGCCCTCAGCTGTGTTATTCCCTAGCAGTCTGCTTGTTATTTTTAGTATTTCATATCTATGCCAGAAACTGGTCATTCTTTCCTTTAATAAGTGGAATAACGGTATGCAAAAGCTGAAATAGACATTACATATTAAAATAATACTAATCAATAAGCATTGGCCAGTTAACACTGTCAAAAGTGCACATTAGCAATATGGAAGTAATCTTATGCAAATGTCACCAGTTATGCCTGCTCCATTTCTTTCAAGTAGAATGATATTGCAGAAGTAAATACAGAATTTGTCTACTGATAACTTTCATCTCTCGCTTTGGTTTGCCTAAATACCAGTCACTTAGAGAAGATTATGATGTGGAGGGGAGAGTGACAATAC
>NW_017737431.1:0-1124 GCF_001890085.2 Hipposideros armiger | reverse complement strand
TGGAATGATATCAGTTGTCTCCCCTGGGAGGACATGCAACAGAGTGTCCTGGGACTGTGCAGTGATGTACGAAGGCATAGCATTTGTGGTAGTACAAAGGGGTCCGGTAATGGGAACAAGCCTTAAGGCACCCACGTTTACACGGTTAATGATTCACCGTTCTGCAGTTTTCTTTCTTTTGAAGATTCTCAATAAAAGCCAAGCATTGACCTAATTCAGGGCTCAGTATTTCTTAGGCTGAGTCCCTAGGATTTGCTCTCAAATCTGACTTCTGTCTCTTGATCTTATTCAATCTGCGCCGCCCCTCTCGTGTCCCATTTGCTCTTGCCACGCAGGACGTGACACATTGTGATCAGTAGGCAAGGGGTATTGTGGTCAGTGAACAAGGGGTACTGTGATGTGTAAACAGGGGGCATTGAGATCAGGAAGAAAGGGCCATTGTTATCAGTAAGCAGGGAGCATTGTAAACACTCATCAGGGGTTATTATGATCAGAAACAGTGGTCGTTATGATTAAGAACAAGGGGCATAGTGATCCCAAAGCAAGGGGCATTGTGATCAGTAAAGGGGGCATTGTGGTCACTAAGTATAGGGGGTTGTGATTAGGAAGCAAGGGGAATTCTGATCAGGAAGAAAGAGGCATTGTGATCAGGAAGCAAAGGGCATTGTGAGCAGTAGGCAAGGGGTATTGTAATAGGTGAACAAGGGATACTGTGATGTGTAAATAGGGGGAATTCTGATAAGTAAGCAGGGGGCATTGTGATCAGGAGGAATTTGGCATTGCAATCAGTAATCAGGGAGCATTGTAACCACTAATCAGGGGGTATTGTAATCAGAAACAGGGGTCATTATAATCAAGAACAAGCGGCATCATGATCAGTAAAGAAGGGACATTGTGATCACAAAGAAGGGGGCATTGTGATAGTAACAGGGGTATTGTGATCAATAAATATGGGGTAATGTGACCAGGAAGCAAGGGAATTGTGATCAGGAAGCCAGAGGTATTGTGATCAGGAAGCAAAGGGGATTGTGATCAGTAGGCAAGGGTATTGTGATCAGTGAACAAGTAGTACTCTGATGTGTAAACAGGGGGCATTCTGAAAAGTAAGCAGGGGGCATTGTGAT
>NW_017737430.1:0-1183 GCF_001890085.2 Hipposideros armiger | reverse complement strand
TATATATATATATATATATATATATATATATATATATATATATATATATACATTTAAAGTAGTTCTACTTCTGCCCAATTAACCCAGTCAAGTCAAGATCAATCAAACTTCAAATTATAATGTAAAATTAAAATAATCAAAACAGCATGGTGTTGGCAGAAAAACACACACAGACCAAAAGAATAAAATTGAAAGCCTAGAAATAAACCCACTTGTATATGGGCAGATAATTTTCAACAAAGGAGCCAAAAACATACAATGAAGAAAAAAAAGTCTCTTCAATAAGTGGTCCTGAGAAAACTGCAAAGCCATGTGCAAAAGAATGAAACTAGACTGCTACCTGTCACTACATACCAAAATTAACTCAAAATGGATCAAAGACCTAAACATCAGAACTGAAACAATAAATTGAATAGAGGAAAGCATAGGAACTGAACTTATGAACCTTTGAGTTCAAAGAGGATTTTATGAGTTTAAACCCAAAGGCAAGGGAAGTGAAAGCAAAAATAAATGAATGGGACTATATGAAACTAAAAAGCTTCTGCACAGCATAAGAAACCATCGATAAAACAAAGAGGCAACCAACTGAATGGGAGAAGATATTTCCAAACAATACTTTTGATAAGAAGCTAACAACCAAAATATATAAAGAACTTGTACAATTCAACAACAACAACAAGAAAAACTAATTCGATTAAAAATGGGCAGAGGTCCTGAAAAGACACTTCTCCCAAGAAGGCATACAAACAGCCAACAGATATATGAAAAAAATCTTCAACTTCACTAGCTATTAGGGAAATGCAAATCAAACCCACAATGAGATAGCACCTCACACTTGTTAGAATGGCTATCATCAATCATACAATTTATTACAAGTGTTGGAGAGGCTGTCGAGAAGAAGGAACCCTCATACGTATGCTGCTGGTGGAAATGTGAATTGGTACAGCTGCTATGGAAAACAGTATGGAGGTTCCTCAAAAAATAAGAATAGAATTACCATAGACTCAGCAATCCCTCTTCTGGGTATCTACCCCAAAAATTTGAAAACATTTCCCATAAAGATATATGTACCTCTATGTTTCTTACAGAATTATTCATGGTGGCCAAGACATGGAAACAAAGTGTCCTTCGATAGATGATTGGATAAAGAAGATGTGCATACAGAGGGGGCCAAAAAAAAAAA
>NW_017737429.1:0-1190 GCF_001890085.2 Hipposideros armiger | reverse complement strand
TTTTGTTGGTTTAGGTTTGGGTTTGGTTTCCTCAGCCAAGTGTATCTTCTTAATTCACTCAAGTTCTCAAGAGAAAAAGATAAGGTATTTGTGCTTTTTTTTTTTTTTTAACTGAACAGAGCCTCTTTTTGAGTCAAGATAAAATAGGCTGGACTATCAAAAGGAAATTCTAAAGTTTACATTTATTATTTCCTTTGTCCAGTACTAACTAATCTCACACCTCTCTGTTTCTTCTTCCTAAGCTGATGCTGTTGTGGAAGGCGTTTTACCTAATAAAATAGAGATGAAGATATCAGTTAATTGAAATATTTGGTTAGAAAGGGAGGTCATAAAGAATAGGTTACACTTTTTAAATATCTCATCTTATGTAAATGTTCAAGAACTTGTAAATTTGGAGGAAATGCCTAGGTCTTTGAATATGATTACAATGCCTACAGTTCCACATTATCTTTCTTTGATAGACTCATCCATAAGATACCTTCAATTTCAATAGTTTGAGTTTCTTTTTAAAGGGATATCTTCAAGATACCCAAAAACCTATTTAAATGCAAAATCCTCCTGGACACTTACAATTTCTTCCCCAGTCTTTGACAAAGTTGAATCTCATTGATAGTGTGTTTTAAGATTTGCCTTTTTCTGGTCTTTCCAAATAATTTAACGTAGTGTTTATACATGAGCCAAATTTCTTTTATTTTTTGCTTTATTTAACATTTGTTTAAATTGTCTAATTAAAAAAAAGTTCAGTGGAAATAAATAGATTTGGGAAGAAATATAAATGAACTTTGGTAAACATATAATTCAGCAAATTAGAGCAGAAACGTGAGGCATAAGACAGGCATCAGTCAGCACAATGCACAGAGGAAATAGAGAGCATGTATGAAACAAAAGATTTGCTTGGGTGCCGATTGCTTAGCAAAATTTCTGATGACATTGTAGTAATAGCCAACATTAGCAGAGTACTTATTAACTGTCAGCCCCTATATGAAGTGCTTTACATGTAATGATTCATGTAAACCTCACAACACTGTAAGGTAGGTAATTTTATTATATCTGTTTTACAAATGGGAAAACTGATGTACAGCGAGGTTAAATGACTTGTCCAATGTCCCACTCATATGTGGCTTTGCCCCAGAGCCTATGCTCCTAACAAATACATGTCTTGCTTCCTGCAATCTACCAGCTTTCCTTCT
>NW_017737428.1:0-1191 GCF_001890085.2 Hipposideros armiger | reverse complement strand
TCAATTAATATAATTCTTTGAGAAGGACAATACCGAGTAGCCTAAGTGATGCTTTAATATTTATGCAGACTTCAAATTTTCCTGTTCCATGACAATTACCTCATTGTGAATCTGGGAATGCCACCAAGACTTTTTGACTTCTAATGATCTTCAGAAATTTGCACATAAGAGCAATCTCTTCATGGAAAGCAGATCCTAGAAAATATATCTTTATATTAAAACTACATCAAAATAATTTTGTTAACTAATAGATAAATATAACTGATTTTTTAAAGGTCTTGATATTAAGTAAGTCTATGAAAATTACTTTGTATCAAATACAAAAAATAAAGTTATCTATAATTTATTTTACTATTTAAAAAATTTAATCTCTATGTTATTGTTGTTTGAATGTTAATACCATATATATATTTTTTGGTTGTTAGTCTATCAAGAACTATAGTTCTCAGCATTAAGAAGATGATGCTGAGAGGTTAAAGTAAGACTCTTTTCATAGGAAACTATTTCCACATGACCAGACTTGCTAGATAAACCCCCCACAGCTGCCTACACATGTGTAAAGAGACCCCTATTACAAGACTGGGTCGATCTACGATACCCTTGGTGGAACTGGAGACCTTCCAACTATCCTAAAAGGAAAAGACTGAGTTGCTCAAAAGCCCTAACCTGCCTCACTATAAAACATCCCAGGTAGAAACTGCCTACATTAAGATGTGTTACTTTAATTAATGAGATGGGGACAAGCGTGTTTGTTGCCTTACACCTTCATCCTCTACCAACCCCCCCACACACACACACACCAACCCCTGACCTAATGAGGTCAACGAGGGAGTGTCTGAACACTGAGACCTGTCAGAATGATGTTGGTGAGCTCCCATACTTCATGGCCGCTGCCCAGCTGCACCATCCTGGGGGTTGTGTGTGTGGGAGTATAAAGGCACAGCAGGTGTTGGAATACAATGGGGCTGGTTGATGGAAAGCAGCCATACGGCACTTATCACAAGGACTTTAGAAAAAACAAGTTTCACTTCTTTGAAGTTTCTTAATAAAAGTTATGCGTTAGCCCGATTCGGGGCTCAGTTCCACAGAGGCTGCAGCCCCTGGCCTCGCTTTAACTCTATCCTTGGCTCTTGTGTTTCTTTAACCCTGCGCAGCCCCTCCCACTCCCCATCACTCTTGCTGCGCGGGAAC
>NW_017737427.1:0-1145 GCF_001890085.2 Hipposideros armiger | reverse complement strand
CATAATAAATGTCTTTACCAAATACAGCACTTTGAATGCAACAGAAAATGAATATATGCTTTGTGATCAGAATAATGTAAAAATAACCATCCCCAATAAATTCTTGTAGAAAAAATTTTATGTCAACTAATCTGAGCCTTAAATTAGTTTATATAGCTCCTTTAAAATATCTTTTAATACCACCAAGTCATTTGTGCTAGTAATTCTGGTAAATTGAAATAACGGAATTATTCAAGCCCATCTTGAGTACACACTGTGTTTGAGGGAAGATTTATGTTTATAATAATTAAATGTTTAAAACCACTCATATTTATAGTACAGTTGAGTAAACTATCCTCCATTTGTGACATCTCAATCTGAAATATATATATATATATGTATATATATATATATATATATATATATATATATAGAGAGAGAGAGAGAGAGAGAGAGAGAGAGTCATTGCTTACTCTCTCTTTATCTTTTACAGTCTACCAAGAATATTATTATTCATATCATGTTAAATTATAAATTAACCTGAGTCCTGCTGTAAGTGGTTTAGTCAGATTGTTCTTTTTTTTAGGGGGTGGGGGGATTGTGATTTTTTTTTATTAAGTTATAACTACAGCTCTACTGTTTGTCATGGAATCACAGAATCTAAGAATTGGAAGGGACATTATATGTCATATAGTCCAGCCTCTAATTAAATTATAATTTCTTCCACAACATTATATACTGCTAGTAATCTAAATAACGTTTCACTACTTCCAGCAGTGGGGCACTTACCACCACACTGAAATTACTCTTCACACTGATGCTTATAATTTTGAGAAAAAAAAACATTTGTCACATTGAATCAAAATTAGTTTACCTAAAAATTTCACTCTATGTTTCTAATTATTTCTCTTAGCAGCAGAAAAAAATACATCTTTTACATTAATTTCACAAAATATTTCAAAGTACCTATTATGAACCTATTAAATCTCTCTTCTTCAGGGTAAACATTTTTATTTTCTACAATTTTCCTACTTAAGAGATGCTCCTCTGGTGTCCTCTACCTTGTGACTAACCCTATCATGCTCTTTCCATTCAGGCTTCCTGGTGGTCCAAATGGCTTTTTAAATTAAACAAAGCTGTTGCATATAGCTCCTTAGCTTTGCGTT
>NW_017737426.1:0-1183 GCF_001890085.2 Hipposideros armiger | reverse complement strand
GGGTGGGACGTTTTCCTCTGAGAACGCTGTCTCTAATTCTGTACATGGATTGCACATGAGTTGGGCTAAGAACTTTCCAAATTACGTGCAAGCCCAATTTTCCTTCTGATGTCTGTTATGGAACACTCACTTTCCCCTCAGCTGCTCAGCGGACAGGCAGCAGAAACAAAGGCAGAAGCCACCAAGCACAGCCTGAGGCACAAAAAGAAACACATTTCCTTAAAAGCAAAACAGAATTGCACAGAGTTCATGGACTTCTAAGCTGTATAAACCATGTTCCATTGATAAGGGAGGAAAACCATGTCCATCTCACTGAAACTGTACCAGAGACCAGCAATGTTCCATCAAGACCCTGCACTCTCCATTCCAGGATATAGAAGCTAGATTCATATTATCTCCCTAATCCCACCTGCGGTATGATTCTTACTTGGTCCTTCAAATGGGTGACTGTCCAACAGGGAGTGAATCAAGAAAAAGAGAAAATCATTTCTTTCAAAGAGTGCAACAGGCAGATGACTCAGAAACAAAGACCATTCAGCAATAACAGTTTCATACATGCTGTACAAAGACTCATACAAAGATCACAGAGGTCTGAAGGACAGAAAACCTAACTGCAAATACTTTTCAAGTAATGACTAACACTCTTATATTGAGTTATGCTTTACAAAGTCTTTGATGCTGATTATATTATTGCCCAGTGTCCTATTATGAAGATATGATGTTTTTATTACCAACTTCCTCGTTTTGCAGAAAAAAACAACTAAGGCTAAGAGAGATTTAATACCTTGCTTTTAGACATTATTTAAATTACACAGATACTATACTATTAAAAAAAACTACAAAGACACTCCTTTAAACTAGTAATACCACACCTAAGAATTTAGTTGACTTGACCTTCTTGCATATCCTGTGTTAAGTTTATTTTTAGCCCAATTTCTATACATTAGAGTGAAATTTGTAATGATGATCAGATTGATGACCCATAAGTATGTCAGTATCCTTAACTGCTTTAAAAAAAGACAATTATCTCAATAATGTTAATATTATACTCCACTAAGACCATAAAATAAATTATGCATACTAAAAAGATTTTCAAGCAAAGATAAACATAGAGGATTCCCAACATTAATAAAGTAAATGATTACTGTGCTCATAAAAATAACAAACACCTATTAACCAAAAA
>NW_017737425.1:0-1191 GCF_001890085.2 Hipposideros armiger | reverse complement strand
GTAGGAACATTTAATGTAAAGATATTAATTCTCTCCAAGGAAGTCACCAGAGTAATATTTTTATAAGTTAACTATTATTGTAATTTTCATTTGGAACACTAAGTGCTATGAAATTGTTGAGAAAGATGAGCACTGAATGAAGACTTACTCTCCAGATAAAAAGCAATATAATGTTGAACCGACCCCAAGTAGGAGAAAGAAAAAATGGGAGGGAATTAAAATTTCATGAATAGACCCAATTACTTATAATGTTTTGAGGCATGTTTATCATGGTACTTGAAATTGGTGGGGAGAAACATTATTCACCAGATGTTCTTAGGGCTGCTCTTTTGTAGGAAAAAATAAAAAAGAAGTTAAAGCCTTGCTTCCAAAGTAATTTAGATTTACACATAAATAATGAAACCATTAAAGAAGATGAAAAATTAGGTGAATATTTATATAACCTTGAGGAGTGGAAGTACTTTCTAATTAGGAAACCAACACCAGGTAGTATAAAGAAAAGGTTTTTTACATTTTACAAATATATATATATATATATATATATATATATATATATATATACACACACACACATATATATGTATATATATAGTATATATATATCAAATTAAAACAAACTTTTTGTATGTCAAAATGCCATAAATTCAATTTATAGGTGAAATATAAACTAGAAAAATATTTGCAAGTCATACATAAATTTCTGTCAATAATTAACAGGAAAAGCATTATAAAATATGACAGGCAATCCACAAAAATATGAATAAGAATGAAAAAATTCAATTTCATTCTAAATAAATAAATCATAAATGAAAACAAGCTATCATATTATGACTATCAAACTGGACAAGAATTTTTTTTTAAGTTATGACATCCTACTCTAGAGAACATTGAAAATGTACATATAGCTATGGTTAAGTTTGAAGAGTATATTGGTAAAATTTTCTGGAGAGCTATTAGGCTAATTTTAATTATGCTGTGAGCAAAACATTTCTTTTTAAGTAACATATTTCAATAAAAATGTTTGTGGATGGGTACAAATATAGAATAAATAGACTGTTGCAATACAGTTTGTAATACTGGAGAATTGGAGACAGAGTGTTTGAAAGTGGAAATTGGCTAAATAAATTGCAGAAGAACCACAGAAAAAAGGATGCACAAAAGACTTTAAAAATGACATGAATACAAGACTGG
>NW_017737424.1:0-1950 GCF_001890085.2 Hipposideros armiger | reverse complement strand
TGGAATGAGGATAGTAATTGTACCTGCCTCACAGGGGAGTTGAGGACTAAATGAGATAATATGTGCAAAGCGCTTAGAACGGTACCTGGTCTCGGAAGCCGCTGTGGAAGTGTTCGCCCTCCGGTCTGACCCTCTGCAGCCACGCGGGAGGCTTAGGCATCTCAGGCTACCGTGACGAGGCACTGGTTCCGGAAGTCACAAACTCGCCCCACTCCCAGCTACATCAAGTCTTGAGTCATCCTCCCAACTCTGCTTTCCTCAGTGACACCCCCTCCCTGGTTTCCCCAGAGGGGCTTGGCCGAAATCAAAGGATTGTGCTTTGCTCTACCCTTCCATTCTTCTTCAAGGCAAGAAAGAGGAACCTGCTGAATGCCTGAATGGGGACGGTGACTGGCAGAAAAGATCTGTGGATAGTTCCCAGGGGACTGGCTGCCATGCATCAGTCATTCATCAAATGCTTGTTAAGAGCTTAGTCTGCAGCAGGCCCATTGCCAGTCCCTGCTGGTACTGGTGTCCCTTAGACCTTCTTGTCAGGGGTCGTGGTGTTTGAACCTAAATACGCGTGCAAATCGCTCCGAGGGTGTCCCACGCCCCATTTCACAGAGTTCATTCAGTTCAGTAGACCTCGGAAGTGGCCTGAAATCAAATGCATCCGCTGACTCTGTTGTAGGTGGTTCTCGGCCCCACCTTTAGGGGACTCCTGGGCTTCACACGCTCCACACCAGAGGAAAGACACCAGCAGGGGGCTAACGGATCACACTCTGGTAGCCACGCTGTGGCTTGACCTTGGATGTCATACAAGGCGGGCTGCTGCCAGGAACACAGTCCTTCCTCTGGTGGACAGGGGCGGACCCTGGCGAGAACATGTAACACAGCCAACACCCCAGGGGCAGCTCCACTCCCCTCCGNCCTGAGTGAGCTGTGTAGGTCCAGCGTGTGGCCGAGGCCGGCTCTCACGGACCCCTCACCAGGGAGTGTAAGAAAACGACCTTTGGGGGCGAAGGGAAAACGTTCGTATCTGAGTGGCCGCTGGGGTGCAAACACAGAAGAGGGGCCACCCTTTGCCTATTTTTCCTCTGTATCTCAGTGTTTTGCTTTCGCTCCAAACCCTCCGTTAACTCCAAAATAAAAGCTCATGGTGGGAGGCAACACGCATTTATTTGAGACCAAAAGAAAACCCGTTCTGGAAGCACTGACTCGGACAGAAGCCCAGAGAATCCTAAAAGGAACCAAGGGGCGGGGTTTATAACTCTCGGGCTGGGTGTGCTGTCCTGAGCCCAGCCCTCTTTCCGTGAAGGAAGGATATGGGGCGGGGCGTGCTGCTTGTCTCCTTTCAAGGTAAGGAAAGCAGATGGCCTGGTTGCCATAGTGAGGAAGATAAAAGGTCCAGTCATGGCTGCAAAGTTGAAAAGTTCATGGGGAGACCTGCTGGGTGGGCCGCGTGTACGACAAGCTCCTTCAGGGCCTCCGGGCTCCTTTCGGCCCCCGTGACACGGAAGCCTCTGCCCCGGCATTCAGCGTTTTCTCCTCAAACTCACTTTCACCATGGTCCTGACAACGACTTGCAGCACAGATCCCTAAAAACTGTTTAAATTATGTCATTTTGGGAGGGCGTTCTCCCTACCTCACCTTCCACACTCCGACGGGCTGAGTTTCTCCCTCCAGCCACACACACACACCAGTGCCTCTGCATTGTCTTCACCTGCTATCAGACCCTGAGATAAGGATTTGAGTACAAGTGGGCGGCAGACGAGCCAGGAAGCACTGGCAGGTGAGTGGGGGGCAGGGGCAGGAAGGCGAGGCGCCGATGCAAGGTGCATTCGTGAGCAGGGACTGCTCCCGCTGCTGGAGCTCAGTCCTGCGCGGGAACTTTGGCAGGTGGCATGAAACAAACTTGCAAGCAGTGCCACCTGAGGGACCGGGGGCATTTATGCACAAACTCCTCAGTAT
>NW_017737423.1:0-1142 GCF_001890085.2 Hipposideros armiger | reverse complement strand
TTTCATCTGCATTCCCCTGATGATTAGTGATGTTGAGCATGTTTTCATGTACCTGTTGGCCATTTGGATGCCTTCATTGGAAAAATGTCAATTTAGTTTCTGTGCCTATTTTTTAATTGGATTGTTTGGGTTTTTTTGTTATTGCGTTGTATGAGGTTTTGTTTTTCTTCTTGTTCGTATTTTGGACATTAACTCCTTATGGTTTGCAAATATGTTTTTCCCATTCTTCAGGTTGCCCTTTCTTTTTTTATTGCTTCTTTTGCTGTGCAGAAGCTTTTTAGTTTGCTGTAGTCTCACTTGTTGATTTTCGCTTGTGTCACTTTTGTTTTGGATCATATAAAAAAAACACTGTAATAATAATGCTAAGGAGTTTCTTTCCTATATTTACGTCTATTTTTACAGTATCTGGTTTTATATTTAAGGCCCTCAGCAATTTAATTTTTGTGAGTGGTGTAAGGTAAAGGCACAATTTCATTCTTTTAATGCAGTTATCCAGTTTCCCAACACCATTTATTGAAGAAAGCATCCTTTCCCCATAGAGTTTTCTTGGCTCCTATGTCAAATACTAGTTGACTATATATGCAGAAGTTTATTTCTTGGCTCTCCCTCTGTTTCATTGGTCTATGTGTGTATTTTAATACCACTACCATACTGTTTTAATTCCTATAGCTTTGTAGTAGAGTTTCAAATTAGGAATTGTGATGCCTCTGGCTTTGTTCTTTCTCAGGATTGCTTTGGTTATTTGGGGTCTTACGGTTCCACACAAAGTATAAGGTGTTTTTTTTCATTTCTGTGAAAAAAATATCATTGAAATTATAAGAATTCTGTTGAATCTATAGATAGCTTTGGGTGATATGGACATTTTAACAATATTAATTCTTCTCATCCATGAACATAGATGTCTATTTGTTTGTGTTTTCTTTAATTCCTTTCATTAAAGTCTTATTGCTTTTATTGTATAGATCTTTCAATTCCTTGGTTAAATTTATTCCTAATTATTATTTTGCATGCTATTGTGAATAGGATAGTTTTATTTTTTTCAAAAGTTTTATTGTTAATATATGGAAACACAACCTATTTCTGTATGCTGATTTTATGTCCTGCAAATTTACTGAATTTATTGATTGGTTCCAATAGGTTTT
>NW_017731993.1:1045089-1046280 GCF_001890085.2 Hipposideros armiger | reverse complement strand
AGCAGAAGCTGAAAAGCAATGTATTGGCAGGTGGGGTGGGGATAATGCCTGTGAGAGGTAAAGGGGGAGAAACGAGACTTAGACAGGAAAAGACTTGTAGCTCATGGTGCTGATCTGATACCTGGGGAAGGAAAGCAGGAAGGAAGCCGGCTGGCCAGGGGGCCTCAGCCTGGGCTGCAGGTCTCAGAGTCTTTGCTAAACCAACTAGGAACTCAAACTTGCCCACAAGAGGAGTCCTGCGCTGGGCAGAAATGGCCAGGCTCTTGTACACCCTCTGAGCTCAGTCATGGGTTGGGGGCTGCCTGGGCAGAGCGTGGCTTCCGTCCGAAAGCTGAGGGAGAGCCTAAAGGTAGTGCAGCTGGAGGCTAACAGTTCCCGCCGCTGGACCACAAGCTCTTCTTGGGAGAGCCCAGCTGTATAGCCCTCTGGATACCACACATGGCCACGCTCTGAGTTCTCATAGTTCCTCTCAAAATAGGGTCCTTGGGTCTTAACATATAATTCAGTTGTGATGAAAAGTAGAGCAAGCCATTATCTCCTTCCCCTGTCCTCTACACATCCAGTGATCTAGCTTGGGAATGCATTAGGTTCACCAGCAGCCTCATCACCCTATTGGCTTATAATTAGCTCACAATCAGCCATACCCCTAAGGACTTAAGTTTCCCTTGTCCTTTTTTTTTCTTCTTCTTCCATTAATTTCAGTACCCAAATAAAGGCATTTTATAATTTGGCCAAGACTTCCAAGTTATATCTGACTAGCCACTGATGCACTTGTCAAGGTTTTCAGTTAATTAGAAACCCTTTAATTTTATTTGTAAAAGCACAGAATTTTAAACTCATTTTAAACCGGTCAGTAAAACAAAACAAACCCTCCCCACCCCCCAGAATTACAAGTAGGAAATGCTTTGGCTTTGTTCCTAAATTTAAGAGTTTACACAGATTATGAAA
The DNA here is from genome assembly GCF_001890085.2 of Hipposideros armiger. Classification (NCBI taxonomy): domain Eukaryota; kingdom Metazoa; phylum Chordata; class Mammalia; order Chiroptera; family Hipposideridae; genus Hipposideros; species Hipposideros armiger. The sequence goes on along the minus strand of NW_017731993.1, from coordinate 1,045,332 downwards.
TAGGTTCATGAGGACTTAGTGAAGTATTACAAATGTGATAGGTAAAAATCAAGCCCTGCTCCAATCATAATTTTGAACTTAATATAAACTATAAACTTGAAGAGAATAGTTTTATCCATCAAAAACTCTAACAAACTAAGTTTTATGTAACAAATATTTTGATTTTAAATTACAAGTGAGTATTCCCCAGACCTACTAAAAATAACCTCTTAATTTATAAGAAAGCTCTTTTGTCCTTCTTAA
>NW_017731993.1:1041552-1043674 GCF_001890085.2 Hipposideros armiger | reverse complement strand
TTGTCAACAATATTAAGTATTTGTCCCAAATCCTCTTGGCAAGAATCAAAGTTATAGACAACTCTGCAATGTTAAATAAATACTGCATGAAATCTGGAGTCAGATGATACGGTTTTGAGTTTCCACTATTTTTCATCTGACCTGGGGCAAGTAATTTAAACTCTCCAAACTTCCATTTTCACAGTTGCAAGATTGCAGGAATACCTTGTGAAGGTCACAGAAAATAACAGTTAATATCTATCAAGTGATTACTAAATACCAGGCTCTGATCTAAGGGCTTGAAAGCATTAACTCATTTGAACTTTACAACTCCATGATAGTGCTAGTATTACCTTAATTTTGTGGCTTAAAAAAATGAGGTACAGATAGAATTACAAAAAGAAAACAAGTCCCAGGTCATGTAGATAAGAAGTTGTAGAACTGAGATTTGAAGTGTTGGGGAAGAAAAACTTTTCCTCTATCCTCTTATGTCCATACTTTGGGAGCCTGCAGATTAAACTAACAAAAGACATTAACAGGAGAAAAGGCATAGAATTTTAATAACATTTACATGCCTGAGAGTTCACAATAAAGAAGTGAAATTCAAAGAAGCAGTTTGGGGGGTGGGCATAGAGGGACAGGGGGCAGGGTGGAGGCTGGTGGGGAGGGCTGCTAATATGCCATTTTAACAAGGAAAAGGGGGTTTTGGCTTTGATGGACAATAAATCATGGGGAAGTGACTAGGAAATAATATGGGAGAACTAATAGAAAATAAGGGTTATTTTTAGTAAGGACTGTTTATGCAAACCTGTCTCAGCGTCAACTCCCTGTCTCCAGCGATAGGAGTTGCTCTTCTTTTTCTGGTTCAGTGGAGAAACATCTTCACAAAAGGAAATTTATGCCTTGCTTTGAGGCAGATAAGGGAGGGCAGAGAACTCTCCCTGAATCCATTGACTCTCAATTGCCTTCAGCTCACAATAATCCTTACGCCAAAGTGGCATAGTCTCATCTCCTTCAGAAGCTAAGAAGGCTGAGTCCAGAACCTTTATATTGGACCACCACACCGCATTGCCTCTGTTACAGTACCTGCAAATGCTTTTTAAAAAACTATTTAGTGCTGAACACATTCTATAATCCATATTGTCCTATGTATTATAATTCATATAGTCCATATAAATGCAGCAGAATGTAGTTTTAAACGTATTTGGGGTATGTCTCTATTCATTGACTAATGAGCTATTTCATAAAGTACAATGAGATGAGTCAAAACTACATTAGCAAATAGAGTGGGATAAACCAAAACGGTGATCCCCAAACTTGGCTGAGCATCCGAAACCAACTGTGATGGACTGCAAATTCTTGGATCTCACCACAGAGCTACTGAATTTTTAGGGAGGACTCAGCAATATGTAGTGACAATAACAACAACAAAAGACCCTCCCAGATAATTCTGGTGACCAGTTAGATTTGGAAATGACTACCCTCACTACAACCTGATTCCATGAATTCCCAAGAAAATTTTTGCTCAGTGGTCAATTTAAAACCATTTTTACTGCTGAAATTGTCCCATAATTTAGGCAGCTCACTTCATGAACAACTGAACATTCTCTAGGGAGCATATCAGCCACATAATTAATTTATCCGACAAACACTGGAGTCGGGACTCACTTGTCTGTGATTTGTCACAACCACAGTCCCATGAACTAGAAGACTGGTAGGTCACATTTTGGGTTTTCCGCTGGGTCACATCACAGACAAAAAAGCAATTTGGGTGCTTGCTACGTGCACTGCTTTTTGTGGTATACAATGTACAAGTGAATAATAAAAATCACCCTTTACAATAGTAAGCTGGGTTTGCTAACTGGTTTATAGAAGTAAGTGTAATCACTATTAGATGGGGATTATTTATCATACAAATGTTACAAAAGCTATTCCAATGCTATAGTTTCAAAAAAGTGTCATTAAATGCAGCTAAATCTGAGAAGCAATTTTCATAAGAATCCTTGGTTGTTTTTTTTTTGGGTCGGCTAAGTGGCGCGTTGGTTAACAGCTGGCTTGGGATGCCAGAGGGCCCCGGTTCGGATCCCACATATGAGGGCTAGTGACACTGCCCTCTACAGCTAAGATGCTGAACAACAGCTCA
>NW_017731993.1:1033424-1037837 GCF_001890085.2 Hipposideros armiger | reverse complement strand
AAATTACAATTCATAGGGGTGTGAAGAAGAAAGCATTAAATCCTCATATTCCACAGCAGGAAGTCAGTAAGTACTCTTAAAGTCTAAAAGGAAAGACATAATATAAGTGTTTTGTAAAAAAATAAAAATAATCAGTTAAAAGAACTAAAATAGTGGCCCCTTGACAGTGAGAAGTTGGTGATGGGGTTGGGGAAGTATCGCTTTTCATAACAAGCTTTATAGTTTTATTCAACTGTGAAAGTTCTGTTCAGACATCACTTTAATTAAAATTAAAACTAAAACTATTAAAAATAGAAAAAAAATAGAGGAGTTCATGAATAGAAGACAAACAGAATGGAGATGCTGTTCTCACATTTAAGGTTTTATTTCCTACAAGTTACTTGGACTGCAGTTTGCCACCACCTTCCTTATCAGTATTTGCATACCTGTCAATGTGCAAACTGCAGTGGGCTTTATGAGTCATATGTCATGAGTTATAACATGCTAACATGTTATATATATATAACATGTATATATAACATGTTGGAGAGGGTACCAAGCCCAGAAATTCTCAAGTAGAGGGACAAAGAGGTGAGAGCCAGGGTTTTTATAATATTACTAAAGGGAGAGTGGTCAGAAAATATCTATGCTTGAGAACAACTGAGCAAGTTCTTCAAAAGCATTACGCTAAGTAAAAGTAGCCAGTCTCAAGAGGCTACAGACGGTACAAATCCATTCAGATGACATTCCAGAAAAAGCTAACAACAGAAACAGAAAACACACCAGTGGTTGCCAGGGACTGGGGGTGGGGGAGGGTACTGACGATGAAGGAGCATTGGGGTGCTCTTGGGGGGCAGTTATAGTTCCAGAACTAGATACATTTGTCAAAACTCATAGAACTAAATAATTTACTGTATGTAAATTATTCCTCAAAAAACCTGACTCTTACAGTTATATACAAATTAATTGAAAATGTCAATGTGTCTATGAGTGAGGAAAGAATAAAAGGTGGCATGTCCATATAACAGAATATTATTCTGCCGTAAAGGGGAAAGAAGTACTGCTACATGCTANAAAAAAAAAAAAATCTAAAAAAAAAAAAAAAAGAATCCTTGGTTTTTGCTAGGGACTTAAACTCATTGGCAGGCTGACTAGGAGTTTGGGGTAAAAAGCGAAGGACAAGTAAAGAAAAATATTCCATAAAGTCATAGATGTGATACTTTACTGCTTCTGTTTTATCATTCTTCATACTATGTGACTTTTTATAATGTGCAAACATTATTGTTATTTGAGGAAAAGAATATATGATAAATACCAATAGCACAAAAGGTATTCAATAATAAATACTTTGCTTTCACTTAAGACACCTAGCCCTTAAAACCTTCCCTCCCCAAAGGCAACCATTGATAACGTACCACGGATACTTATCTCCTTCCAGAAATGTTCTATGCATACATAAGTGTGTGTGTGTGTGTGTGTGTGTGTGTGTGTGTGTGTGTGTGTGCGCGCGCACACACACACACACACACACACAGCCCTCCCTGGTAAAGTGCAGGGCTCTGGCATTGGGCTGCCTGGGTTTGAACCCTAGCTCAGCCACTAACTGTGCCACATGGACCAAGTTCAGTTTTCTCAGTTGTAAAATAGGGGATAATAATAGAATCTACCTCATAGGGTTACTGGAGGATTAAATGAGCTAACGCATATAAAGTGCTTAGAATGGGGCATGACATCTTACAAGTACTTGTAAATACTAGATATTTTTATTATCATACTTGAGTCCCTATGCTTATATAAATAAGAGTACATTTCAACTGACCTCACCATCAGTGCTTACAGACCTACCTTGATCTTCACAGTGGCACAATGCCCCCTGGCACGGATGGGCCCCATGTTATTTACCATTCTCCTATGATAGACCTCTATTCTGTAGCCGAGATTTTGCTTTTGCAAACAACCTTGCACCAAACCTTCCCATACGTGAGTCTTTTACCACACGTGCCGGTGTACCTAGAGGATAAATTCTCAAAGAAGGATTGCTGGGTATGGTACCCAACATCAACATCAGATGGGGTACAGACTAGGCGATAAGTGAGTAAGCACAAAATATACTTTTCATGTGCTTCCTAGAGTCACGACCTGTGATCATAACCTTCTTCCTATGAAAAAGAAACCAGTAAAAAGATGATGTATAGATCGTTAAGTTGAGCTGTGACAAGAGGGGGACTTCAAAATATTTGAGAAGCTTTCTTGATTCCTGGTGATGAGGTTTTGGGAATACCAGCACTGCCTCACAGACAACCACAAACTCACCAGGGAAGGCACCCCCGACAAAGCCCTCTCAGCCCCAGTCACCACATCCAGCACATTCTCTTACCCACTTGATCAGGCTCATGTCAAACAATGTGTTTCAGTCTGGGACCAGTGGTGAAGAGCAAGATGTTAATAAGGCCAGGGTCACATCATCAGCAGGCTATTCAGCCATAGATAGGATCATGGATGGCTGCTCCCAAGAGAGACTTAGTGATCATAGAAGTTGCCTCCACCATTTTTCAGATGCAGAGACCGAGGCCCAGGGAATATGTGGTTTGTCAAAAGTCTTAGAATACCTATTTCCTGACTGCCGTTCTAGTAACCTTTCTGCCATGCTACAGTGCTCCCACTGTGCCTAAAAGGACACCCTGGAGTGGAGTATTGCAGCCTGGGGAGGTGTGTGTGTGTGTGTGTGTGTGTGTGTGTGTGTAGGTGTATGCGTGCAAGTGTGAAGTGGCAGGGAAGAGAGTCTTGCCACACAGGAAACTTACCTTGGACTGACTTGATACTTTCAGCCAATGTGAGGAGGTACCAGGGACCAATTATTTGAATAATTCTAGGCAGCTGGTAATAAGGCAGGAAGAACAAGGCATTCTTATTTCCTTCCCTTTAACATTTTTTTTAACTATAAAAAAATAAAAATGTAAGACTCTGTAGACAAAAATTGCTTCATAAACTCTTATATACTAACTTATCTAACTTATCAATGTTCAACTACTCTTACTTCATCTAGGTTGGGTAAGGCTTTCATTAGACATTCCCAAACCCACTTTTGAGTGGCTTCTGTCCTCTTTACTTGCGTCCACTTGATTTTTGAGTGTTGCATATTTTGAGCATTTTGTTGTTGCCTCAACTAAAATAAACACAACTTTGAATTGTAAGAACTGAATCTGTGTAAAAATATTATCACCTCAGGAAAATTTCTGATCTACTGGTCCATAGCTGTGGGGGGCATTAGACCTTTTGTGAACACAGAGAAGACACACACTTAATAATGTTCTTCTGATTATGCTGGACATTTGTTACTACGCTTAAGTGTCCTTTGTGAATGATAATACCATTCCTGATTGCTTGGTATCTCTGAAAAGTGCTGCTTTTGCCTGAATATACTACAATATTTCTGTTTTATTTGTCTCTAGTGCCAAATATCATTGTTCCTATCTTCAGTGCAATAAGAACAAAATATTAGGTGAGGGGGGGAAGAGTGGAAGAATGGGGGAAAGGTTGCAAAATAGTTGTTTTTATTTTATAGCTTTTGGCAAAGAACGGCATGATTTCTGACTTCCAGACAAGATAGCAGGTTGAAGATACTCATTAGTCTCCCCAACTTCCTAAATCTTCAGCAAAGGAATTCATTTTTAACAAAGGCATAAATAATTAGGACAAAGAATGAAAGAGGAAAGAACAAACAAACACACTCAATTTTGAAAGCTGGAAAGGATAGAGAAAGCCAATTGGTATACTAGAACCAAAAATTCTGAGTCCTAAACCAGCATTGGAGAAAGCTGGGAAACAACCCAAAACACCTGCAGGGGCTCCTCCATCAAATTATCAGTTTCATCTAGAAGGGGTGAATGAGGATGATTAGAAGGGCTAACTGCAGGATGATTAGAAGACTGCTTAAGAAGCAGTCAAGTCCCCAGTTTCCTTCGCAGTTTGCCCTGGGCTGTGGAATACCTGGCAGAGTTGAAGACAGAGCTGCCAGATTATAAACAGAGGGATAAAGTGGCGTGTCACATGTGGGATGTGACAACTTCCCCTAGCCATTTTCTCTGGAGCCCTAAATTTGGCTCTCCAACCCTGGCAGAAATTATAATTTCTTGCTTAGAAGGGTAGAATGAAGTCCTCAGCGGAATTTGACCTGCACAGGAGAAAGATGCTTACATAGGGGGCCCAGATATAAACCAAGCCAAATCCCCCTACCCTGATGCTAACTGTCAGCAAGCCCACCCATATATTACAGGGCATTCAGTTAGTCCTACGGGGCCCTCTATGATTAGAGAGCCAACTCCCCAGCTACTGAAGGAAAGCACCTGATGTAGATGAGTGTGGCCAAAATAAACAAACAGAAAACAGGGGAAACAGACACTGTGGAGAGATATATAGACTGGTGATGATAGA
>NW_017731993.1:1028895-1029904 GCF_001890085.2 Hipposideros armiger | reverse complement strand
CTTACGTATGTTAATTATATTTCAATAAAGCTATTTGAAAATACCAATGTGGTAAAATAGGCCCCTTTAAATGGTGCTAGTGGAACTGTTAATTGGGTGTACAATGCTTCTGAAAACTTATTGGACTATATATACATCTTAAGATCTTAAGAGCTCATTATCTTTGTCCATTAATCACCTTCTAAAATTCCATCTTTAGAAAATAGCCAGAGCTGTGGCCAAAGATATCTGTATAAAGTGTGTGTTTAGCTTTACTTAATACAAAATAGGAAAAATGGAAAAAACGATGTCCAATTATTCGGTAATGGCTAAGTATGATAAAACCACATGAAGGCATATGGTACAGACAATGAAAATAAAATTTTTTGAAAGAAAAAGCACATATGAGAAATACAGCATTTACAATTTTCTATACCCAGTGCAAATGTAAAAATAAAATTTGTAAAATTTGTATAATTTGTAGTAGCACTATGTGGAATTTATTAGAGTAAATTATTTTGGAAGACGTCAATTATCATACAATCATTAAGAAGATTAAACATTTAGTGAAAATATTAACTGACCACTAAAAACAGAATAGGAAATCTAAGAAGTTCAGATTAACTAGGCTTTCGGTGTGAAAATAAACTCAGATCTTGCATTAGGTAGAATATTATGCTAACATTTTTTTTATACTGTTATAGCATCAGGAGAAGACACATAGTTCTTTTTAAACCAAAAGTACACATATCAAAGTGGTACAATTTGCCCAAGGATTAATCATGTTTAGTAATATTATCTGCATTTGCCCTTATACAATTTTCCTGTATTTATATTCCAACATCCTAAAATTTTTTACATTTTGTCTGAAAGTTCTGGGTTGTTTTTTTTCCTTCAGTATTTTCTCTGTTTTTATCCTGATAACAATTTGTATTTTTCTTGCTTTTTATCTTATAATTTAACAAGCAAGGCCAATGATTTAATTTATGGAAATTAATAAATGCTTGTATAAATCAAGATAATGTAATTC
>NW_017731993.1:1023306-1024287 GCF_001890085.2 Hipposideros armiger | reverse complement strand
CCCCGGCATCCAGCAAAGAATCCCCACCTTCCTTCTTTGTTTCAAGCCCTAGTCTGCATTTGGCAGACATCCCAGTAGCGCCAGCACCACGGGGTGAGCGGGTGAGGTGGGGGTGGAGTGTGAATAAAGAGTATGGGCGCAGGCCACACCCCACACAGGGGCCGCGGTGAGGGTCCCCATGGACGGCCCTGTGGACAGCGGCATGGGCTGTGAAAAAAGGGCCTCTAACAGAAATGCCCGCTCACCTCTGAGGACGCTGAGCGCAGCTGTCTGTGCCCCGCAGATGGTCCAGGCACCCGGATGTGACTTCTTGAGCTGTTTGCGTCCTCTGAGATTCCAGTACATATTCTGATCTGTGACTCCTGGCAGGCTTTTTTTGTTTGGCACTTAAAAAAAAAAAAGAAAAGGAATTAGCAGGTAAGAGCCAAAGATACAGGGTGGCTTAACAATACACAGATTTTAAAAAGGTGTAATTTATGCCTATAAGCACAACTAATTCCATCAATTTATATTACACAGGTGTGGCCTTATTTTCACTGTCAATTCCTTCTTCTTGCGGAATTGTTAGATTTCTAACTTTCTTAATTTTATTTTTAAGTTGATTCAATGGTTTATTATTTTGGTTAACCATTTGAAGAACTAATCATTGGTTTGTTTAAGTTTTCTATTTTTTTAAGGTTCTGGTTTGTTCAATGCTATTCAATTGAACAATGCTAATTACTTTGTTCCTTTTCTAAAGGCTTTAGATGAGATCTGTTTTATATCTTCTTTTTGCCTTTTAATTTATATATATATATATATGTATATATATATACTGTATTTCCCCATGTATAAGACAGACCCTTTTTAAAAAATTTGGGGTCTAAAAACTGGGTGCGTCTTATACAGTGGTTGTAGATTTCAAATGCCATAGATGGAACTGAGGACGAGGCAATATCAGACACAGATGAGGACAAGCTAATGGCTGGGAGTTTTGACAGT
>NW_017731993.1:1004404-1022756 GCF_001890085.2 Hipposideros armiger | reverse complement strand
CCCAATAAAAATCTTAAAAAAAATAAAAAATAAAAAATAAAACTTGAGTTCAATAACTTTATGTAATACATTTTTTTTTCAAATTTTGAGCCCCAAAATTAAGGTGCATCTTATACATGGGAGCGTCTTATACATGGGGAAACACGGTATGTGTTCAGAGAAATATATTTTCTTCTAAATGACACTTTACACTCATGAATTTTGCTGGATGGAGTTTGTGGATATTATTAATTTTTGTGAATTTTCTTCGTGACTCCATTGCTATCATGGGGAGTGTTTTTAAATTCTGTGGGGGTATTAGTTAAAGCTCTTCTAGTGACAGTAACTTAGGCAAGAAGCGAAAAGTATAAGTGTCCTGGGTCAGCTTTTTAGTAAAGCAAGAGCTGAATAGCCAGCTCTTGGATGCAGCTGCCGGGCAGCCCAGCCCAGGGCTGCATTCTCTAGAGCCCCCTTGCTTTAATGGGCGGAGCTGGGAAATCAAGTCAGGCGTCCCCATCTCTCTGTGTCAGGTTTAAGTTCCTGGGACAGAAAACCTGATTGGCCCAGCTTGGGTCAGGCGTTCACTTCCGGGCCCAGTGGGAAGATACAGCACAGACATAGCCTTTGACCAGTTACTCTTCTCATCTGTAAAATGAGGGTAATAAATGATACCTACTTCATACGGTTATGATAAAAATGAAATAATTCCATGTTTTTAAACACACACACACACACACACGCGCGCGCACACACACACACGCACTGAACAGTCTGAACAGTGCCTGTCCCATAATAAACACCATCTAAGAGTTTGCTATTATATTTCTCATTTTATCAACATATGGCCTGTTTGAATATTCTTATTTACTTGAAACCTCCTAACCTAATATATGATTGTTTGGAGTATGCGAGAGACCCATATACATTTTAAAAAGGTAGATTCTCTAGTTTTTCATCTAATTCCCAGAAACTCTTTGTTAATTCTACTTTACTAGTAGTGCTGTTCAGCTCGGTGATTTTTTTTAATTTTTACCATCTTTTTATTTGATCTGCCATATTCGGAAGCAAGGTACTTGTAATGAATATTGCTGTGTTTTCATTTTTACTGGGCCGTTTTTCATCCTAATGTATCCATGTTGCTATTTTCTCCAGCTTTTGTTTAACGTATGTTTTGTCAGAGATCATGATTAAAACTCCTACCTTTCTTACATTTGCACAGGCATTAATTTTAGCTTGTCTTTCCCCTTTTCTTGAAATGTATCTTTGGACATAATCCAAAATCCATCAACTCCTAGGATTTGGTTTTTAGATTCACTGGGCGACTCTTCCTTTTCAGAGGATTTGGTCCATGTTGTAACTGTCATGTGGCACTATATTTCAGCATCCTGTGTGTTTTGTTTGTTGGGATATTCCCTAGTTCACCTGGATGTCACCTGGCCCTTTGTCCACTTTGTCCTTGTTGCTGGCTCTGCACTTGGCTGTGCACTGTGTGGATGCAGAACTCAGGGGTCCCTCAACTAGGTGCCCCTCCACACATGTGCACACATACATGCACGCACATGTGCACATACGCCACATCCCCCTACCACCCAACACGACCACTAGTGATCTACACGCGTTGTCCTGATTGGGGAGAGCACGGGGACCGACCACATGGCCCTTCCCCTTGCATGCTGCCATCTTGCTCCCTTTTCCCAGGCAGGGCAGTTACTCCCTTTCTGAAGCCTGTGTCCAGCTGTCCCTCACCCGAGTACTTCCGGTCTCATCTTCCACCCCAAGCACTTAACCAAAGCATTTCTCCCAACGTAGTTCTTCTTCAAGTTTATTCTTCTTAATCTCATTATATCTGTGTTAAATTTCAGATGTCAAAAAACAGGCATTGCCTTATTTCTTTCGTGTGAGATCAAGAAGTAACGATTTAATTGACCTCCTAGTCTCAGCCGTGCTCCTTCTAGTGTGGCTCGTGGTCCAGCAGCATCGGCACCCCCTGGGAGACTGTCGGATTCTCGGGCCCCGTCCTAGATGTACAGAAACAGAAGCTGCATTCGAACAAGATCGCCTGGTGATTCTCATGCATTTACAAGTTTGAGAACCATTGGTCTAATGAACTTTTTTAGCATTTCTGATTTTAATAAATTCAGCACATGACAAATTGGACTTACCATCTTTTTTGCTTCTTAAAACCCCAGTCATCCAAGTCAAAAGCCTTGGGAACAAACAGCCTTGCTTCCGCCCCCACTCCACCTTTGAGGTCTAGTCAACAACCATGTCCGTTGATACTCTTTCCTTAATGTGAGTCACATCTGTCCCACTTTCTCTTCCCCTACTCACTGCCTCCAGGCCCTCCTATTTTTCTTTCTGTATTACTACATCGTCTTTCTACTTTCCCTCACAGCCTACAGCCTGTCCCTCTCAATGGAGCCCGAATAGTTTTTTTTTAAAACGGCATAGCTGATTCTATCACTCCCCTGCTTAAAATCCTTCAACACTTCCATTACCTCCGAACTCTTCACATGGAATACAACAACCGTCTTATCCAAACCCTGCCTACCTGTCCTCTGTCTTAAGCTCCAGCTATACCTGCCTCACTTTCCATGTTCCGAACATGGATTCTCTTCCCTCTGCCTATACTAGAATTCATTTCCCCTCTTTATTTGCCTGACTAACTCCTCTCTTTGAAATTTAGGGTTAGGTGTCCCCTCCCCTGAGAATCCTTCTCTTTCTTAGTCTGGGGTAGGTGCGCCTTCTTTGCCTCCTCTTAACAGCTTAAGTAGAGCCCTGTGGCACCTGGCACAACGCTGTTTGTCCACTTTCCCTGTAAGCCTGTGAACAACTTGAGGACCGGAATTGTAAACTTGACCTCTGAATACCAGCTCCTAGGATGGATCTTGGCTCATAATAGGCACTTAGTAAATGGTTGTCGAATAAATGAACGAGACATTAATCTTGCCATTTATGGCTTTTTAAAAATGGTTTGAAGTTTCTTTTGAGGGACAGTTGGTTTCATTGTATCCTCCTTTTGTTAAGTCATTAATATTATTGCTTTTAAATCTTTTTTAGTTCCTTTTTAAATACCTTGTTGTTATATATTGTATTTCCCATTAAGACAAAAGATAATAATTTGCACCATTAAACTTTCCTTATGAGTCATACTGACAAATTTCTTTTCTCTGAATCTACCTTTGAAATGCAAATTAAATTGTCCATTTTTAATGATCCTTAAAATGAATGATTTTTTTAATAGTAGCTCTTTCTGTTCTTGAGGATTTACAAATGTTGCTCTTCTACTTTCAAAGCAGAACAGCTTGACAGGGGTAACTGACCTGGGATGGTCTTAAATTGCTCTGTAAATGTCTTCCCTGGTTTTTCAGTTGTAAAATTGAGGCCTTCTTGTCTTCACATCTCTGAATGGCAGATGCCTCATCCTGCTGCCTTCATTAACTTTTTAAAAATATTGTTTAGTTGCAGAACATAATGGTACAGAAAGCCCTATTTGTAATAGCAGAAAATAAGAGGGCCTACTCAGGAATAAACGTAACAAGATACTGCAATATAAGGCTGATATTCCATATGATGCCTTGATATCTTTAAGTGTTACAGGGCCCCAAAGGCTTAGCCATAGTTCTCCTGCTCTTGCCAAATATGCCAGTTACCCCATGGGAAAGGCTCCCCACATTTATTCATACAAGCCAATGACAACCTCCTGTGGGAACCAGGGGGCACCTCACCCTCTTGTTACTGCAAAGTCTGCCTCCACAGCTCTTGCTGGTTCACTCTGTTTCTGAGTGCAACCCTCGTGTGGCCCTGCATGGCATGTGGTGTCCTCTTCCTCTGGGCTGTGTGTATATGTGATTAATTAACGCTGTCCATCTCATCTGTCCAGTGTCGTTGTGTGTTCAGCTGTCACACACTATTTAGGGTGGGGGAATCCCTCCTTAAAGTGGGGCAATGGGAAGTGATCAGAACAGATATGTATGTGCAAGGACTATATGAGGAATGTTTGCGAAATATTATTAAGCAAAAGGCTAACTAATATCTCTAATGTGTTAAAAATTGAGCGACAAAGGACTAAAAATACAATAGAAAATGGGGAAAGGATACGTATAGTTCACAAAAAAAGATATAAAAATTGCTCTCAAACATATGACATAATGTCCAAGCTCACTCAAAAGAAATAACACTAAGATACCATTTCTCACTATATGACTGGCAAAAATGTAAAAATATGACAACATATTCTGTTGTCCAAGTTGTGGGGAAACAGAAACTCTTATGCATTACTGGTGGGCATGCACGCTGACAGAATCCTTCTAGAGAGAAAATTGGCAATATCTAACAAAACTATATATGTACTTTCACTTTCTGACCCAGCAATCCATAAATTTGGCTTCTAGGAATCTACACCATAGATAAGCCTTCAACAATATGAAAATATTCATGTCTAAGGTTATTCATTGCAGCATTGTTTGTAATTGTGAAACATCAGAAATAACCTAAGTGCCCATATGTAGGAGAGGGCTGAATAAACTATGGTAAATCAGTGTAATGGAGTACTATACAGCTGCTAAAAAAAAGGATGCGAACAATCTCTATGAAGGGATATGGAGTGACTTCTGGGACTATTGTGAAGTAAAAAAATGCAAAGACCAGGAATTTATCTGTAGTATGCTAAACTTCGTGTAAGAAAGTAGGGATTATAAGGAAATATATCTGTTATCTGTTTCTTTGTCCAAAAGAAATAGAGGAGGGATAAATCAGGAACTAAAGACACCAATTACTTGTGGGGGCGAGAGGGGTGGAAAAGGAGTGAGAAAAGGGGTGAATGAAATCAAGGTAGTAGGGATTTGGAGGGCATGACATTTCTCTGAGTATATTTTTTGTATAGCTCTGACTCTTAGAACTATAGTAATGTTTCATACACCCTTCAAATAACCAAAATGAAATGTAAACATCATCAAATCAACCTTAACTGAATCACAAATAAATCACTAACAGCACTGAAGGGAGCGGGCAAGAAAAGAACCAACCTAGATAGCTTTGGTAAACAGTATCTTTACTGGATACCAATGGAACATTACATAAATGCTACAGTCTTGTTAGTAAATGTGTTTATCACAGGGGTATGGGTTAGTGATTCCAAAATTACTGTGGATGTACTAGAATTGAGCAAATAAAGTAAGTATAGTATAGGTAATGAAAGTTAGGTTTCTCATCATCGGAGAAAGAAGTTCCAAATAAAGAAAGGCTAAAATGAACACTGGTATTGGATTAGAACCAGAGATATCAGTATACACTCATGGTTTTAAATATATACACAGACAGACAGATGTAGAAATATATATGCAGGTGTGTGTGTGAATGTGACTGTGTACATACATCTGTTCCCTAGCACCATCTACTGAGAGGGCCTAGATGCAATGACACTTCTGTAACAATGAGAACACACCTAGCACCCCAATCTTGGTTTCTAAATACTATTCTCCAATAAAAGGAACCTGGGCTCCTTGGAGAAGTGGTTAGTTCCATGGCTGGGTAAGGAAAACACAAGACAATCTTTGAACATCTTATGGTGCCAGAAGAAAGTGTTCAAAAAACAGGGGAGGGGGAGCGGGGGCTTGTTGAAAGAACACAGGACTCAATATGGAGGGGTTCCTCGAGGTCAAGGTGAAACAATCTGAGCAAAATAAATGAATAAATAATGACAGTATTGGATTTTAGCCCATAGAATAAAATGATATCCATGATTCCATACTGAGAGCAATAATCAAATACATGAGTACAAGGCACAACTGTTCCTTACAGAAGAATTCCAATTAATAAAGGTAGAAGAAAAGAGAAATAGAAAACCATCACTCATCTAACACATAACTTTTATAGACAAGATCCACTGAACTAATGGATGCTAAAATTAGTGGGTGACATTTAGAGAGGTAACAGGATACTGGCATAGTTGGAAAGTATCTTCCTGGGAGAAAGACAGTAACTTTACAGTAGAGAAAGCCAACAGACACCACTAGAACCACGTAATCAAAGTTAATTAACATCACCAATAATAGGGTATTTTGACATCATTCACCTTTGCATCTATTGTACGGAAAAGGACATAATAGATTTTTGGTGGTGTTCTTGCCAGAAACAATAGCATCATTGTAATCATGAGAAAACATCAGACAAACACAGACTGAGGGATATTCAAAATAATTGGCCGGTACTCTCAAAAGTGTCAAGGTCATGAAAGACAAGGAGAGACTGAGGAACTGTCACAGACCAAAGGAGACTAACAAGGAATTCAACAACTAAGTGCAATGTGTAATCCCAGATAGGATGCTGCAACAGAAAAAGGACATTCGTGGAAAAGCTGATGACATTTGAATGAGGTCCATGGTTTATTTAATAGCATTGTTCCAATGTAAATTGTCTGGTTTTGATCTCTGTATCATGGTTATGTATGATGTTAATACTAGGGGAATTTGGGTGAGCAGTGTACAGGAACTACGAACTATTTTTCCAACTTTTCTGTAAGTCTACAATTAGTTCAAAATTAAATGCTTAAAAATGTTTAGGAACCAGATAGATAGATAGATAGATAGATAGATAGATAGATAGATAGATAGACAGACAACTTTTTTTATTTGAGGGTCCTCACTGCTAAGTATATCTTGTATTCTCTAGATCCTGACATTGAAACAGAAAAAAATATAGAAAATAACTTTAAAAAAATGAACCATTTGGAGAAGTAGTAATGGAGAAATATTGAAGGCTCAGCTCTACGGGGCCCTCTTGGGAAGGGTACACAGTATCAGATGTGCCCACCAAGTGACAGGAGACTGGAGCACTAGGTACTGACTCTTGTCCTCTGCTGACTGAGACGGAGGAAAACTCATCATCTCCCCAGTTTTGGGCTGTCCTGTGCTTCAGCCAAGGTTATTCTCCACCCTTTGCCTCCCCAGCATGGAAAAAGACCCCTGGATAGAATTTGGTCAGAACTGGAGGCAGGACCTTGGCAATACAAGGTGATTCTTACTTGAGAGTAATGACCCACACGCTTCAGGAAATCAGTGTTGAGGGCTGTGATGCCAGCAACCACAGGCATCGCTGGAAAGGGACGGAAATCTGTTTGCAGAGCCACTGCAGGAGGCAGAAATGACCTACCTTGGGAGTGGTAGATGAAGGTAAAAGGGATCAAATATATGATGAAGGAAGGAGAACTGACTCTGGGTGGTGAACACACAATGTGATATATAGATGATGTATTACAGAATTGTGCACCTGAAACATATGTAACTTTACTAACCATTGTCACCCCAATAAACTTTAATTAAAAAAACAAATGACTCATCCTGCAAGGAATCAAATTCCTCCAGCAACCAAAAGAGCTCAGAAGAGAACCCTGATCCTCAGAAAAGACCCCGACCCCTCCAACACCTTAACCACCTTAACTACAGCCTCGTGAGACCCTGATGTTAGGCAAAATGGTTCCTGGTGCTTGAAGTGACCAACACCGTCTCAAGAAGCAAGTTGTTTTCAGTGACCACCACTTCACCCCAGGGAGGAGAGGGCCTGTATTACCAGAAAGGAATGGCCTTACAATGACAAGCAGGACCATTAAGCTGTTGACTGGTTTGGAATACACAGCTCTTAATGAGCATGTGCCACTTGGCTGCAAGCCACCTGTGTGCCCGCATATATCAAACCCCCACCCCATTTCAGAAGGGAGATCCACTATCTTGCTGCCATCTAAGACTCTGCATCTGTCCAGAAGCTCCCTTAATAAACACTTTAATTCTGGAGCTGTCACACTCTTTCTTTGGTCTTTAAGATCCAAACTCTACACCTTGGGAAATTTTCCCAACACCTCAGCAAAGAACTCAGCTACGCTGTGCCCAGATTCCTGACCCAAAGAAACCATGAGATAACAAATGGGTGTATTTTCAAGCCTCTAAGTTTGTGGTAATTTGTGATACGGCAATAGAAATGAAGACAACCACCTGATAGGAATGTGACTGGTCCTTCAAAACTTAAAAATCAGTTCTAAGTAGCTATAAAGGTAAACGTACACCTACCCAATGACTCAGTAATTCCAAGAAAAATGAGTATGTCCACCAAAAGCCATGTACGAGAATGTACAATGCACCACACCTGCTGGAATAGCTACTATCCAAAAGACAAGTGATAAGCTTTGGCGAGGTATGGAGAAAGGGAACCGTTGTGCACTGTTGGTGGGAATGTCAATTAGTGAAGCCACTAAAGAAAACAATATGGTGGTTCCTCCAAAGATTACAAATAGAACTATCTTATGATTCAGCAATCCCACCTCTGAGTGTATATCCAAAGGAAATGAAATTATTATCTTAAAGATATATCTGCACCCCCCTGTTCATTGCAGCATTATTCACAATAGCTAAGATGGAAACAACCTAAGTGTCCATCAACAAATGAATGGATAAAGAAAAGTGTAGGGCCAGCCGAGTGGCGTGTTGGTTAAGAGTTGGTTTGGGAGCACGAGCTCTGAGCAGCAGGGCCACCAGTTCGGATCCCACATGGGCCAGTGACATTGTGCCCTCTACAGCTAAGATGGTGAACAACAGCTCGACCTGCAGCTGGGCTGCGGTGAGTCGCCGGTGATGGCATAGGCTGCAGCCCCTGCTTCAGTGGACTGCTGTGAGCTACCATGAGTGGCTGGCAGCCAGCATGAGCTGCCAAGAGCTGCCGTGAGCGACCTTCCAATGGCTGGTGACCAATCCGCCTCAGCCGGGAAGAGCACAATGATCACAATATCAACATGGGCCAGTGAAGCGACGTCCTCCACAACTAGACTGAAGAACAAAAGGACAGCAACTTGTCTGTTCCCCTTCCCCAATTCCCCAACGCTGTTCCCTCCCCAATTCCCCAATAAAATCTTTAAAAAAAAGAAAAAAGAAAAAAGAGTGCGAGCTCTGAGCAACAGGGTCATTGATTCGATTCCCACATGTGATGCTGCTCCCTGAGGTGAGCTGCCGCTGAGCTGCCAACAGGTGGCAGGATGGCTCAGCTGGTGACAGCACGTGCTCCTAACAACAAGGCTGCGGTTTGAATGATGGGCTACACCCACCCGCAACTAACACTGTACTGGGCACCTTGAGCTGAGCTGAGCTGCTGACTGGATGGCTCAGTGGATAGAGCATGCGCTCTTAACAACAAGGCTGCGGGTTCCACTCCAGCATGGGATGGTGGCTACGCCCACCCGAAACTAAGATTGAACACAGCGCCTTGAGTTGAGCAGTGCCACTGGACTTGGAACTGAGCTTGCTGAGCCTTCCACAACTAAGATTGAATGGATGTGGAGTAACCAACCTTACTGTGGTAATCAATTTGCAGTATATACATATATCAAATCATCACATTGTACACAATGTTATATATCAATTATATGTCAATAAAGCCAGGGAAAGCAAGGAATAAAGCTAAAACAAAATGTGCAATGTAGCATTGTCCTTCTTTTTCCTTTTTTTATTGTGGCAAAATATATACATATATAACATAAAATGTACCATTTTGTCTATTTTTAAATAACAGTTCAGTGGCATTTAGTACGTTCATATTGTTGTGCAACCATCATGACCATCCATCTCCAGAATTGCTTTTTTTCCCTAAACTAAAACTGTACCCATTAAACAATAACTGTTGGGGCGGCCAGTTAGCTCAGGTGGTTAGAGTGCAGTGCTCATAACACCAAGGTTGCCGGTTTGATTCCCACATGGGCCACTGAGATGCGCCCTCCACGACTAGAATGAAACAGCTACGTGGCTTGACTGAGCTGCGCCCTCTATAACTATATTGAAACAATTACTTGACTTGGAGCTGATGGGTCTGGAAAAATACACTGTTCCCCTTCCCCAATAAAAATCTTTAAAAAACCCCCACAAAAAACAATAACTCTCCACCCCTCCCTACACCCAGCCCCTGGTAACCAACATTCTACTTTCTACCTCTATGAATTTGATTACTTTGTCACCTCATATAAGTGGAATCATACAGTATTTATCCTTTTATGTCTGGCTTATTTCACCAGGCATAACAACCTCAAGGTTCATCCATGTTGTAGTAATATATGTCACAATTTCCTTCTTTATTAAAATTGAATAATATTCCATTGTATGTATATGCCATATTTTGTTTATCCATTCTTCCATTGATGGGCACTTGGGTTGTTTCCACCTTTTGGCTACTGTGAATAATTAATTCTGCGTTGTTCTTAATAGTCCCCTGGAAAGAGCCTAAGTGTTCATTAATAGTTGAAGAGATAAGGGCTGGCCGAGTGGCTCAGTTGGTTAAGAGCTCGCTCAAGAGTTTGAGCTCTGAGCAACAGTGGTTCAAGTCCAGCCCGAGCTGAGCAGCCGCTGAGCTGCCAACAGGTAGCAGGATGGCTCAGCTGAAAAAAAAAAATTGTTGAAGAGATAAATTTTGGTACATTTATTCAATAGACTACTATATGACCATAAAAAAAATAAATTACTATCATATGCAACAACATGGATGGGTGAAGTGAAGGAAGACAAGCCAGACACAAAGAATCCATATGCTACAATTCCATTTATATAAAGACAAAACAGACAAAACAAAATGGCAGCATGAGAAGTCAAGGTAGTGAGTACCTTTGAGGAAGAGGGAGCAGGGAGTGATGGAGTTTCCTTAAAGGGGCTTCTAGGGTGTTGGCCAGTATTCTTCATTGAGCAGGAGGGTAAGGTTTTATGGGTATTCACTTTTGGACAACACATTGAGCTGTACCCATCAATGTTTCGTGCATTGTTCTGTGAATGATACTTTAAAAGTTAAAGAAATAGGTCTCCCTCTCACCATCGTCAGTATGCATAGTTTTGCTTCCCAGAGGTACACAATGGGATCAATTTCTTTTGTTCTTTCTAGAGGTATTTTATGCCTTATAAGATATTCAGATATTTGTGTATATATTTTCTTTTTTTAACACAATGCTAGCACACTAGATTCAGTAGTTTTGCACTGTCCTTAAATTTAAAAATTTTGCTTAGCAGTGTATCTTGGATAGTTTTTTTGTAGCAGAACACAATCCTTTCTAGACATGTGGGTTTCCATTTTCTTGCTATTAAAAATAATGATAGAAAATCAACCTCAACCTAAACCTCACACCTTATGTAAAAAATAGCTCAAAACAGATCATGGACTTAAATGTCAAGCAAGTTGCTAAGGCCAGCCCAGATTCAAAGGACACATTTTTTTTTTTTTAAAGATTTTTATTGGGGAATTTGGGGAAGGGGAACAGACATGTTGCTGTTGTTTTGTTCTTCAGTCTAGTTGTGGAAGACGTTGCTTCACTGGCCCAAGTTGGCACCATCATTGCGCTCTTCCCAGGCGAGGCAGATCAGTCGCCAGCTTCTGGACGGCCGCTCACTGCGGCTGCTGGCCGCTCACACTGGCTGCTGGCTACACACGGTAGCCCATGGCAATCCACTGCAACAGGGACTGCAGCCTACGCCGTCGCCGGCGCCTCACGGCAGCCCAGCTCCAGGTTGAGCTGTTGTTCAGCATCTTAGCTGTGGAGGGCAGGAAGGACACATCTTTTGATAGGAGGCACAGGATGACAAGGGGAGAATGGTTCTAGCACCACAGAAAGCTATTAATAAAGATGAACACAAGTAAATAAAATAAGTCAATATATTTATCTATTGAAACACATCATATTACCAATGATCCTGTGGAGTGGACAGTGTAGCATTGTGTGATGCTTTGAATGTATATATAAAAAAAGAAATTGACATTAGCAATCTTCTGGAACCTCAGTGTTGTCATAGCTCCCCCTGGGGTTCACTCTTGGATTACGTCATTTTGGATCATGCACCGTGTGCATTGCCGTTGCCCTCAAGGTGCCATGCCCTCTCTGACTGTGAGGCACAGGATTGGTGGTGGGGTCTTGGAGGGTGTTTCCCCAATGTGCCCCACAAATCTGTTGCTTCCTGTGAGACCTCACAGTAATCTCCTGTCCATGCTGCACATCTTTATTTGCCATACTGGAGCTGCTCAGGTCTCCAGCGGACCATATCTACACAAGTCCTTTACACTGTTCATGCTACAGGGCAAAGACTTGTCTGTCTTCTATCTCCCAGGACTTGGCGTGTTGCTTGGCATATAGCATTCCCTGAAAAAATTATTTGTTCATTAAATAAATAAAGGCTCTCCCAGCAGAGTTATAATCTAGCATAAATTTGATCCATGTGTATGGCAAGGCTTCAATCTACATCGTTTTTTTTCCTTTTCTTTTTGATGACCAATTTTTTGCAACTTATTGGTAAATATTTATTTTTAAAGGAAAAAACCTTAAGAACCATTCTTTAATGCTGTGATGTACTGAAGGATTGTAAGTGAAATATTTAATGTCTGGGATTTGATTTTGAAACTTAAGGGAAAATAAAGTGGGGTAGGGGCATAAAACTGGATAACAGAATGTTGATAATTACTGAATCTGAATGGTAGTTACCAGGAGGTTCATTAGGCTTGTCTATTTTTGGGAATCACTGAAATTTTCTATAATAAAAATTTAAATGTCACTAAGTAATACAAATGAAAAGGAATCACCTGCCATGTTTACAGAAGCTCCAAGTCTTATAATGATGGAGAAAATTAGACAAAAAACCCAGCTTTTAAAAATATCTGAATCAGCTGATTTTCCTGTCTAGATTTTCTAATTTATCTTTGGTGCTATAGTCTTCTGTATAGGGGTAAGACTATACAAACAAAATACACTCAAGCAGACAATTTCTCTCAACTCCCTCCTGTATTTACAAATTTAAAATGAACTCTATTATTTTCTAGGCTACACTTAATAGAGCCCCTCCCAATGATCGAAGTAAATTTTTCTAAGAGAAAAATGATGATCTTTGCATTGGTTAAGAACATGTGGATTATGTGACAGGATAACTAAAATATTTTGCAGAATGAATAATGTAGTGTATGCAATACTCTCCCAGCTCCCCCAAATTTTCAGCTCCTCGAAATTCTCAGCTGAACAGAATTAAGAATTAATTCTTAAGAACTGAAAGCTTTAAAAAATTGAAAGCTTTAAAATATGACTGCCCTGTTAAACCCCCTAATGAGTGAGAAATCTTTTCTATAATATCACTTTGTCAGCCTTAGATTGAACATAAATAGTGATGAAAAACTCAGTTCTTCACAAGGCACCCATTCCTCTGTGGACCCATTCTACTCACTGGGAACTTTTTCCTTCTACAGACACCATCTGGGCTCTTACAGCTTTTATCCATTGCTCTGAGCCCTGCCATCAAGAACCAGGCAGAACAGCCCAGTCCCTACTGCAGACAACACGGGTACCCCTCTCAGCATCTTGAGAACTTATTACATCTCTCCTCTGCATGCCACCATCAGATTTTATCGATTCTGGTGGAGGTGGTGCCCTCTTTCCCCCAGAAGTCAGTTCTTTGAGAGCCTACTGCACCCTCAGAACACCACCTTCTCCAAAAAACTGTTCTTAAGAATTAACTGCAGCAAGTGGGGGAATTCATGTCAAAATCCCGGAGGAATGAATAATAAAGCCTTAATTCCAATTATGAGATAAAATAATGTTACCTATTATTAAAGAGCTATCAAGCCTCCATCGACACAAGAACGAAGCTTATCTTTGCAGCAATGGTAACAGTGGAGGAGAAGAGGCTGGGAATTGGGGAACTAAGAGCCTTCCTGATTTTTCCGGAATCATGATCTTTGTTGGATTTAGACCTGTTATCCACGAGGTCTTTCCTTTCCCCTAGCCTGCATTAAGCCCCTTAGAGGCAACTTAGGTATGTAAAGATTGCGGCCTTCCAAGCAGAATAGATCTGTCTAAATAGATGTCAAATATTACTGAGGTCTAGGCTTTCTGCCACATGCTGGTAAAATGGCATTAAACCCTATACACAAAGGCTGTGGGCACATTTCTTTTTTTCTCATATTTTTCAGAATGAAAATGACTTCACTATTGTTTGCAGTAAAAAAAAACACATATTATGTAGAAAACTCAAACAATACAAAAAGATAGAAAGAAGAAAACAAAGTGGTTACTTTTCTTAGCATCCTGAAAACATGGAAGTAAGAACATTAACCTCACAAAATTGTTGGGAGGATTAAATGAGAGAACCACATGTGAAAATGTCTAGCACCCAGTAGGTCCTCCAAAGCAGGGGTGGACTTACTAAGGCAAATGGAGCTTAAGCTTCAGGTTTCCTTATTAGCATAAACTCCTGGAAGCCCCTAGTGATGTTTCCTTGGCAATCAATTTTGGTCAAATTGGCAAAGGTAATATATTTTTGTATTGTTTTCTTTTTTAAAAAGCACCCATTGAATTGTATAACTTTCAAGTACCACAAGATCTGGAACTTCCCCTGCTAAAAAATGGTAGTTGCTTTCCTTCCTTTGATAAACAGTAAGACCATGTTTTCTGTCTACTACGAGAGGCGTGTGGAAACATCTGAGGCCACTGTGACTTGGCAAGGCTCGGCCCAAGTGCCATATCTCATTTTTATCTTACCCTCAAGGATTACAACCTTACCCAGCGCAAAGCTCAATCTTCATTAGTGAAGTCCACTCATTCATTCTGCAGAGTAATAACAATGGCTGGCACCTTCCTGGGATGAAGAACATTGCGCTGGCAACCTGCTATGCTGGACGTTTTCCATAAATTTAAGAAGAAAGTGTTCTTTGCCTTCTCCCTTGCCTGCAAAACACAATTGAAAACAGCTTCAGCTGTCGCCAAGTGGAGTGAACAAAATAAGGGATTATTTCCTCCTTTATACCACCACCTGCGTGACTAACTTCTAAAACCAACAACTCTTATTATTAAATCTTATTTTAGAGGAAGCTGAGAAAAGCTATTCCATTTCAATGCAGAAAAACAATCAGATCTTGTTGTATTTGCTTCAAAAGATTGTTCTGGTCATTAAGGACCCATGGGAAGAGAGTCTGTCTGCTAATTATCTTCAGCCACTGGCTGTCTCCGTGGCTCAAGCATGGCAGTAATGAGGCAGAGACCTTGGGATCAGTCCCCATGTGGATAAGTTAACTTTGCTTCGAACACTACGCTTCGGCTATGACACTCTTAAAAATGCATGTCACTGGTCCCAAAGGGGCCTGGGTGAGATAGCATGGTTATGTCCACCAGCACAATTGGGAAAACAATTTAAAAGTACATGGCCCATTGATCTTGAGTTTTCAGTGCCTTCTTTGTAGATGAAGGACAGAATTAGAGGACTTTTAAGGAACCGAGGGAAAAGAATAAAATAAGAACATATAGCAAACATTGTAGATTGAATGGTGGTATTCTTGCAGTTTTTTCTAAAGGGGCAACATATAGCCACTAAAAATAAATAAATAATTAGAGTTATACCAGTACTTGAATCTATTTCAGTTGAAATTTCTGGTGGAAAAAAAAAAAAAGTAAGAAGTAGAAGGCATGTATAGTATCTTAATTTATAAGATTACTAAAAATCCTTGTACATGTCTATATAAATGTCTTATAGATTTGTAGAAAAACTCAGTGTTAGCAAGTTTCTCTGGAGAGGACATGGATATGAAGATACAGAGAAGAGGAGAAAGGAGAGAAGCCAAGATAAAACAAAAAAGAAAGGCTGCACACACACACACAAAAAAGTAGACAATGACAACTATGGTTGTCAGTGCAATGATATGTATGTATGAGAATCTAAAAATTTTTGTTCAGGTGAAGTTCACATAACACAAAATTAAAGATTTTTAAAGTGAAAAATTTGGTGGAATTTAGTACATTCACAACGTTGTGCTACCACAGCTCTATCTAGTTCCCAAATATTTCCATCACTCCAAAATAAAACTGTATCTGTTAAGCACTTTCTCCCTGTTCTTTCTCTCCACACAGCCCACGGCAGCCACCAATTTGCTTTCTGTCTTTATGGATTAACCTATTCTGGATATTTTATATAAATAAAATCATATGTAAATGTTTGTGTCTGAATTCTTGCACTTCGCAGAATGTTTTGGAGGTTCATCCATGTTGTAGCATGTATCAGTACTTCAATCCTTTTCGTGGCTGAATAATATTCCATTGTGTGGATAGACCACATTAGCTTATCCATTCATCCACTGATGGACATTTGGGATGTTTCCACATTTTGGCTGTGAATGCTGCTATGAACCTGCATGTACTTGTATTTGTTTGAGTTCCTGCTTTTAATTCTTTTGGGTGCATACCCCAGGGTAGAATTTCTAGATCATATGGTAACTCTATGTTTAATTTTTTGAGCAACCAGCAAACTGTTTTCCACAGTGGTTGAACCAGTTTGCATTCCCACCAATAATATGAGAGTTCCAATTGGATGTTTTTAATTGAAAAAAGGAAAAGCACTAGAGAGGCCATAAATTCCTGGAGCTCATTAGGGCAGTATTCACAGGGAACACGGGAGTATCGCTGGGAAGAAGATTACCTTGGGCCTTGGGCAAATTCCTTACTTTCTGGAGCCTCAGTTTCCTCATTGGTGAAACACAGAAATTATGACATTACAGAATAGTTATTATAAGAAAAAAAATAAAACATGAGAAATCATGCTCGCTGGCATAGTGTAGACCATCAACAATTGTTAGCTGAATCTCAATATTCTTTACTAAGAGGAAAATTCACTGGAGGTGAAAAAGCTGTAGAAGCCATGATAGACGTACAGATGATGATTCACCCCAAAGGGAAAGTTTCCAAGATAAGGAAAAAGCATCTCTAGGAAGTGTAATTGCAATAAGATGAGGGCCCACCTCCTGGAGACAGTATGTCATGGTGGTAAAAAACAGCCTTTCAAGTCAGATAGTCCTGGGTCCACAAACCAGCTTTGCCCTGAAGTAGTCAGAATTCCCTTCCATCGCAAGTGACAGCAACCCAACCCAAATAGCATACACCAAAACGCGGGACTTGTTGGCTATGGCAGGGCTCCACAAACAGTGTACTGTGCATGGGTTACAGGTGTGCTGGGATCGTCCTCCCTGCAGCCCCAGAGAAGGGGGGTTCGGCCAGGGCTGGCACCTTGACGTAAGAGCATGTAAGACCACTCTGCTTTCCTTGGCATGGTTTCCTTGGCATGCTTTTCCATTGTACACCTGCCATCTCATGTGGCCACTGATCCCTCTTGGGCTCCTAACTTTACATCCCATTGTTAGAGAAAAACGGGGGCTCACGTCCTCAGGCTGTGCGTAGAAAAATCCCAGGGGTATTTGATTGGCCTGGTTGCATCATGTGTTCATTCTCCCACCAACTCCCATGACCAGGAGACTAGGTATTTCAATTGGCCCAGCTGGGTCAGATGAATCATCCCTTGTAGCCACAAAGATGGGATCATTTAAGAAAATGGCAGCTCCCATATCTAGACTGGGTGGTTCATCAAAAGGAGATGGACACAAAAATTTGGATGAGATAAAACTTATTAAATTTTTCTTCTATGGTTTGTGCTTTTGGTGTCATGCCTAAGAACTCTTTGCCTAGTCTTAGGACTGAAAGACTTTTTCTTATGTTTTCTTCTAAAAGTGTTATAATTTTACATTTTGGATTGAAATTCATGATCCATATTTGAATTAATTTTTGTATCCAGTATGAAGTTTAGGTCAAACTTCATTTTTTATCTATGGATGTCCAATTTTCCAGCATCATTTGTTGAAAAGACTATTCCTTGTCCATTGAATTGATTTGCACCTTTCTCCAAAATTGATTGGACATATTGCATTGATCCATTTCTGAGTTCTCTTCTTTTCCATTGATCGATATGTCTATTCCTCTTCCAGTACCATGCCGTCTTGATTACTATAACTATATAGTGAGTCTTAACATCAGGGAGAGTATTTTGTCCCACTTAGTTCTTTTTTGTCAAAATTGTTTTGGCTATTCTAATTTGCCATTCTATATACATTTTTAGAATCAGATTGTCTATAACTACAAAAAAAAACTTGCTGAGATTTTGATTGGAACTGTGTTTAATCTACATATCAATTTGAGGAAAATTGATATTTTACTCTACTGAGTCTTCCAATCCATGAGTACAGTATATCTCTCTATTTATTTTTGGATCTTTTTGATTTATTTCATCAACATGTTGTGATTTTCTGCATACGCATACAGGTCCCGTCCTGTTTTGTGCTGAAAAGACCCTATTAACAGAATGAAAAGATAAGCTGCTGACTGGGAAAAAATGTTAGCAAATCACATATCTGATAAAGATCTTATATCTATAATATACAAAGAACTTTCAAAACTTGACAGCAAAAAACAAAACAAGGGCTGGCTGAGTGGCGCGATGGTTAAGAACTGGCTTGGGACGCCAGAGGGCCCCAGTTCGGATCCCACATGGGCCAGTGACATTGT
>NW_017731993.1:977671-1003512 GCF_001890085.2 Hipposideros armiger | reverse complement strand
GAGTGGCTCAGTTGGTTAAGAGCTCGCTCAAGAGTTTGAGCTCTGAGCAACAGCGGTTCGAGTCCAGCCCGAGCTGAGCAGCAGCTGAGCTGCCAACAGGTAGCAGGATGGCTCAGCTAAAAAAACAACAACTCATTTTTATTACATTATAAAGGCTATCATTTTCTCCACAGGCAAATGCCAAATTTATAAAAATGTAAAAAGTATTCACCATATGGTACACACATTTCTTTTCAGCTTAACCTCTATTTTAGGGCAAGAGATGTTATTTTTTGTATTTTCTGATATTTATCCTCACCAATCCCCTTAATCTTACTATGTTATTATTTTGATCATAAAACTTGCATGGTTTCTCCAAATTCTTCTTACTCATTTGCTGAGCTATATTGTATCAGGCCGTAATTCTAATGGGAATACATAGAACCTGGGATCTGAACGTTGCTTTAAAAAATAACACTAGATACCAAATAACAATGAATTCTTTGACACATATTTATTGAAGGTCAAATAATTATCAGGCACTAAATGTATACAAAAGGGTTTTTTAAAATCCTCCAATATGGAACATTTTCAAAATTATTTTTCATAAATAATAGCCCAGGCCTCAAACCTTACCCAGTTTATGCTGTTAATTAGATTATTTGTACCAACAATGGAGGAGGATCAGAAAAGGTAATACAAACACACTAATAATTAGCACAGGAGAGCATCATCCCACTTGGGAATCATGCTATCTTTGTTTTGCCCTGAGGGCTCTAATTATTCATGGTAACCTGTATTTCTCACCTATTTATGCTCTGAAAATTGACCATGGAAGGATGAAAGTTATCTTGACTAGCAACGAGAAATGGCAGCCACGTGACACACCTGACGACTGGAGAGAGGCCTCAGTGTTGAGGTATTTCTAACATAATTGGTATGTTCTTTAGAAACAGCTTCAGTATAGGTAAGTATTTTTTCCCCCAAATGATGAGGCTCAAAAAGTCACTGTCCTTTAACTTTTTTTTTATTAAGATTTTATTGGGGAATTGGGAGAGGGGAACAGACAAGTTGCTGTCCCCCTGTTCCTCAGTCTAGCTGTGGAGTCGCTTCACTGGCCCATGTTGGTATTATCATTGTGCTCTTCCTGGGTGAGGCAGATCGGTCACTGGCCACTGGACGGCAGCTCACGGCGACTCTTGGCAGCTCACGCTGGCTGCCAACCGCTCACGCCAGCTGACAGCCACTCACAATAGCTTATGGGAGCCCACTGCAGCAGGGGCTGCAGCCTACGCTGTCACCGGCGACTCATGGCATCCCAGCTACAGGTCGAGCTGCCGTTCACCATCCTAGCTGTAGAGGGTGCAGCGTCATGGCCCCCATGTGGGATCTGAACCAGGGCCCTGCTGCCCAGAGCGGGCGTCCCAAGCCAGCTCTTAACCAATGCGCCACTCGGCCGGCCCATTGTTTTTTACTTTTAAAGCCATGACACTTCTCTACTGCTTCTTCAGGTTCTCACATTTTTCTAGAGAGACAAAAATTTAAATAACCAACTATACAACTTAAAATAGAATATAAAAAGCATACATAAGCTGCCCATAATGCAAACTATTGATAGTCTCAATTATTAAAAACGGTAATATTATATTCCACATACTTGTTTTTTGGGGGTGGCTATTTACTCCTATTAGCATAATTCAGGGATGATGAATCTTTAAAATGTATAATTAGTGGGCCGGCTGAGTGGCTCAGTTGGTTAAGAGCTCACTCAAGAGTTTGAGCTCTGAGCAACAGCGGTTCGAGTCAGCCCGAGCTGAGCAGCCGTGAGCTGCCAACAGGTGGCGGGATGGCTCAGCTAAAAAAAAAAATAAATAAAAAAAAAAATAAAATGTATAATTAAAAAATATTTTTTATATACATTTTAAGACAAAAGAGTAAAACCTTTTTCCAGCTATCTAATGTTCTTAGGTTTTAAGATACCCACAGTATAAGTTAGTTACAATAAATTCCATCTTGATTATTATTTTACTCTACCAGTAAGCTCTCAACTAAATTATTGTTCTGAGACAAAAGAATTTAATAGACATTATAAAATGTCACCGTTCAGGTATTGTAAACTATTTGTAGGCAGTATTGTAAACAGGCCTACTGTGCTTACATGCTGCATAAGGTATCTGTTGGGGGGGCGTGAGGCAGGGGAGAGCCAGGCTTGCTGTGCTCCCATTATTTTCTAGGCCTTTCACATTCCTGACCTCACTTAATTCGTAGAGCAACACTGCAATGTAGGTACTTCCCCATTTCCCAATGAGCAAGCTGAGGTAGAAAGATCACAGCGCCCAGTACATTTTCCAAATTCACAGACTCAATAAAGAGCATATATGTGCAACTCAAATTTAGGGGGATCTGACTACAACATCCATGCTTTTCCCAACACTGCATGCTACTCTCCATATGAAAAAACATTCATTCATTCACTCTTTTATTCAGTCTTCTATTTTCCATCCATCCTTCTATTTAACCAATTCATCAAGCACCTGCGCTATGTGGGCCCCTGAAGATAGTTAAAAACCTTCTAGTGCGGAAGGCAGACCTGATCCAAGTACCCTCAGGCTTAGATGTTGCAGCACAACAATATAAATACACTTAAAACTACTGAACTGTGCTCTTAAAAATGATTAAGATGCTCACTTTTATGTTATATGTATTTTACAATAAAAAAAAAATAGGACACAGAGCCAAAAGAAAAAAATCGGTTATATAGATGTTGGAAAGATGAGAAAGTAAAAAATGAGATAACTTAAATATTGGTAAATTCACGAAGAGCTATCATGCCTAGGGCTGAAATAACTGAGATATTAACACTTGAGGAAGTAGCCACCACCCTAGGGCTAGGGGAACAAAAGGGAGAGCTGGGGCTGCCAGACCAGCGCTCAGGAGAGGGGCCCCATAAGACTGGTGCTTGACTTCAGGGGAGGGGGTGGCAGGCTCATGGTGTGGCTAATGCTGAGACCTAACGAAGCTGTCTGAAGTTGTAACTGTCTTCTGCTGCTTGAGGGGTGCCAAGCTGGAAGCAAAATGATGTCCCTTCTTTCCTTTTCATATCTGCCACCAAGACCTCCCACTGGTAGAATTCAAACAGAAGCCAGATGGCAGGGAGGTCCTGTAAATGCACTTAGCAAAGTCCTAAGCCCGGTGTCACAGCGCAGAGAAAGGGAAGCCTGGAGCTGAGACAGTAAGTAAATAATCAACATAGCCGGGGACGTTTCAATATGGACATTATAGTGCAGTGTAGTAATGGTAAATTTCCTGGTTGTGATTGTATTGTGGATATATCCGGAAATGTCTTAGGAGCTATAGACTGAATTACTAAGGAATGAAGGGTTATGATTCTACAACTTGTTATGGAAAAAATTATTCATGACACTTGCTTAAGAAGGTAGGGCAGACATCGTTGCAATAGGTATAGAAAATACCGCAATGGGGCTTTGTAGTGAGTGAGGTTCGCTCAACTTTGAGGACAAGAAGGTCAAGTGGGAATTTATATCTAAGGAGCAGGGTGAGGATCTGGATGGGGAATTACTAAAGAAAACATTAGGGGTTAGGGGGGATTCTGGCTGAACCAACCTAACTGGATTGTTGCTGAAGGCAGGCTGGGGTGATCAGACATCGCTTGGGGGATGGTGAACGATACGGAACCTAATCAGATATTGAGAGTGGTTAAACTGACTCGGCAGGATTCTTGCTAAAATTGGAAATGCAGAGATGCGCATGGCAGTCTGAAAGTCAAGGTGACGAAAAGCTCAGGGGATCCTCATTAGAGTCTGGTCAAGTGATTCAGAAGACACAGTAAATATCGCAATATATTAAAGGTAATGAGTCCGGATAAAGGATATATGGGAGTTCTTTGTACTATTTTTATACTTTCTTGTAAATTGGAAATTATTTTAAAATAAAAAGTTAAAAAAAAACCACAGACCTGTACAATTAGGTTTTCTTTGTCTGGTTCGTGCTTGCAAGTGTCTTGTTGGCTGAGCCACATTCTTGCTGAGTTTTGTTCCTCTAACCTGACAGAATAAAGATTACATTGTGTTTTTGTAACTAGGTAAAACAAAACTTCTTGAACCTATATGATTGCTTTGAAAACCTCAGCCAAGAAAAAGTGTTTCCTAGACTTCAATCATGAGTGCCATCTACATGAATTTTGCCACACCTCCAAAGCAATTGTGACTTTGTTTACATTATATATTTTTAAAAATCAATCACTGACTGTTTTTAAAAAAGTGCTTCAAAAGAAATTTTAAATCATTACCACAAATGAAACACCAGTATCATCTGCTATAAATAGCAGGCAACCACAAAAATATACTAAAACCAGAACAATGTTATTAAAAATTTTAAATATAAAATAAATGCTAGTAAATATAATTATTTTATGAAAACATATACTTGAAAAATACTCCCTAATGAGAGTGGAACTTTTAATGCTGATTTAGTCATAAAAGGATATTTAGCCTGATGCCACTTAGTTTAAGATGAATTGAAGTTCTAAATCAATACAATGACCTAATTTTAACATTTTGATAATCCGTACTAATCACATCAATTTATATGCTGTCATTTGAAGGGCAAAAGATCTTTAACCTCCATCTTTGACAGAGTTGAATACTGAGAATTAATTCCTAGCCAAAATGATGTCACTTTTATTCCAAAAAGCCATTTGAATATTTATAACCCTGGAAGGATGCCTAAGAATAGATCATCTTTCCTTCTGGGGAGGGTTTTTAAAAAATCCTTTTCAGACAATTTAGTTACGTTGGAATTTTATTATAAATTTACCGCAGAGACATAGGCCTCAAGCAGGCCAATTTCAAAGATTTCAGTCATAGCAGAGGCAAAAAAAAATTAGAATAATCACTGTTGACTTATTTAAAAAAAAGAATAACTCAAATGTCTGGTTAAAGAATTCAGGCTGGGTTACTAGATGGGTACAAAGTTTCTCAGAATAGTTTTTAACCTGATTCATATACACCAGAAAGACACACACACATTTCTTTGGGAGCACCAATTTCCTTCCAGAAGGACATTTTGAATTACATCAGGCAAAAAGTTTTGTTGAGACCAAGTCTGTGAATTCTTCTTTCACAAGGGGAACTGGATGGGTGTGGCTGAGGGCCAAGCATGGGAAGAGACTTTTCACTGAGTTTGATAAACTTTGAATTTTGAACCAGGTACAAGTGACTCTTTGTATAAAGAATGTTAAATAATTAAAAATTAAGACTCCAGAATTTGGGCCTCGAATCCACTTACCTCTGACATCTGATTTGAGAGAATGTCAGGGGTCTTTTCATAATAATTAAAAATATTTCCAGCGCAATGTTCATATGAGTTCAGAGGAAGGAAGCTCAGGTTATCAGGTTTTCAATCTTGGTTGGTTCATGGAATGCTTGAATGATTGGGGCTGGTCCCAGGGCCTGGCTGTAGCTGTCACAATAACAGCCACTACCCATGTTCCCCTGAACACTTTGGTTACATTATTCCACTGAATTGTTACCAGTACGCACTTCCACACACAAATCAGAGGAAGCTTTTGGAGCAGCCAAAAGAAACTATGTAGAAATGTAATCTATCCTAGATAGCTCAAATAAAGCCCAAGATAGGGCATTTGCCATGAAAATAGGTCCAGGCGAGAAGCAAAAGCTCTCCTAGTACATACACTAACGCGAGGACAAAGGGAAACAGTCAGTTCCTTACCTGCAGGTCAAGGCAGTTTTCAAGACAGCAGGAAGCCTGTGGGTCCGGGGCTCCCTTACCAAGTGGGAAGGAAACTGGGACTGTAAGACATGGTGACTGGAGTTGGATGCCAGGATGGAATTAGGCCCCGCTGGCTGCCCGCCCCTCCAGCTTTGGTGCCTTCCAGATGACTTCTTGGAGATGATCACTGCATTGGAGTTGGGCAGGCTGTCTGGGGAAACACGGTCACTTCAGAGTGAGTAGGATCTCTTAAGGCTAACACAGAGTCCCTGACTCACTGTCCCTGGTGACAGAGACCTAGAGGTTTCTGTCTCAGGAGGGGAGAAAGAGGTGATCCCTACTGCAAATCAGAAAGGCATGTTACAGTTCTCAAATGCTGCCTTTGTACCTTCTCAGAATCACTATTGCTATTTAAGTCAAGCACTGCTCTTTATAATTATTTTAATCCAGTCTCCACATTTGTGTTCGATATTTTTACTCTTTTTGAAACACCAACTACAATGTTAGTTTGTCTTAAGCCTTATTGATCAGTCACAGTAGTAATATTTTCAGCGAGACCCAATTCAAGAACACTAAAAACAGTGGTGGGCTGAACTATCTTTTCTGGCTGTTTACTAAACTTTAATTTTTTAATCAGAAAATGCAACAGGGTTATAACCTGAAAGTATTCTTTCACTATTTCCTGATCAAACGGGGCTTTTAATGGCTAAATGTTTAAAACGGCATAAAATGTGTCAGCGGAAGCCCAGAGGAGAGGGGTTTGAGAAAATCCAAGAATGGGAAATTAAGTGCTAAGTGGCAGCCACATACAGCAGGGACAAACAGAAACATAAAAATAAAAGACCACCTATCCCACTAGGTTTCTAGAAATGGTGAAACATGAGGCTAACTGCATTTGGGGGTTGGGGCCAAGTTTCTAAATGGGCTACAGGTGGGGGAGGGGGAAAAATAATAAATGGGCTACAGGTAACTTGGCACATTCTTTCTTCACTGTCTACCTAATCATGACTTAATATACTGCCCCACCCCCAACCACTGACTGGTCCCAAGCGCCCCCGCTCTGGGCCATCTGTGACACAGCCTCAGGACCATCCCAACTGTGGTGGAAAGGCTGGATGGAAAGCCTCACCTGGGGAAGGTTTTTCAATGACTGGCAGGGGCGCGTTTTTAATCTCCGTGCAGCTTGCTGGAATGCCTACATGGAGGCCCCTGGGTACACCCTATTCATATTATTTAATGAATGCTATTTCCGACTTTGTCCTTATTCAGTCTGCACCCTCTACTGTCCCTTGCTATGTAATTATATGACGTGTCCCTCACCTGAAGGCAGACCATGTGTGTTGCTCAGCACTTACACAAGCCCTCGTAGTTCCTGTTCCACAGCTTAATAACATTGACTGCATTCTTGTTGGTTCTTCTGCTTCCCTTTTCCATGGAATCTATGCCAGCTAACTAGTATAAAGATACTTTCCCAATGTAATTCTCTCTTCAAACACGTTGTAATCATGATATAGCAAATCTGCGTTGCCAGGCACTGTCCTAGGTGTTTCTGTATGTTAAATACACATATCACACTCAAGCCTCACAGCCCACCTGTGTGGCAGATACTGCTGAACTGCTTTACGAGCACTGAGACGGAGGTTGAGGAGCTCGCCAAAGGCCCGGACTAAGCATTTGGGACTATATACTATTATTCCCATTTCACAGAGAAGGCAACTAAGGCACAGAGGTGAATTTGTCCAGGTGTCAATAAATGTAGTGAGATTTTCCAACCCAAGTAGTTGTTTTAACCAGGAATCAGCAACCTATGGCCAGCCTGTTTTTGGAGAGTTTAATGGGACACAGTCACATCCATTTGCTTAGTATTGTCCTCACAGCTGCTTTTGAGCTAGAATGGCAGCTAAGTAGTGACAGGTCCAGGGCCTGCAAAGCCCTATAGAAGTAAAAATATTTACTATCTAGTCCTTTAGATAAAGTTTGCTGACCCTCGGTCTTACCCATTCAGCACCATAATCTTTCAAGGTGTTACTTAATGCCACAGGATGTTTGTTGTCAGGATGC
Source organism: Hipposideros armiger (assembly GCF_001890085.2). Taxonomy (NCBI): domain Eukaryota; kingdom Metazoa; phylum Chordata; class Mammalia; order Chiroptera; family Hipposideridae; genus Hipposideros; species Hipposideros armiger. The sequence continues at coordinate 995,721 of NW_017731993.1, read as the reverse complement.
AACCCAACACTTGTATATTTTCTACCCACCTGACACAAAACTTCTAGGAAGTAGGGGAGCTCATTTCTAATCCATCGTAATGGCACTAGTCTTGATTCCCATTACCATCTGAATGCCACTCGTCAAGAGGACAAAAACGTAATTGATCAAGAGAAACATACAATGGAAGATCCAGAATTATTAAAGAACATATTTTGGAATTATGCCCTGCTGCCTTAACTAGAATTTTAAAGACAGATTTTGTGGTGTTTTACATAAAAACCATATTGTACTACTTTTGGGTTTTAGAAACAATTGAGCCATAATTTATCTTCAACGTGTTGGTCTTTATTCAAATACATAAGTACTATGTAGAAATAATAAGCCCAAATATTACCTAGAGAATGACTGTCAGGATTATAGCTGTGTGAAAAAAATGGGTCAGTCCAAGAGTTTTAACCATCTGCCTTCCCACCCATTCAGAAGTTCAAGTGTTGGAAATAAAAATCCAAAAGCCTACTCCTTACAGACAATTCACTTTCTTCTAAAACAATGGTACTCATACTTTTAGGACCGAGAAAATGAAGGTGGCGAGATGTTGGCTGCTGCTCCTTTGAGGCAGAGGGATTAAAGGAAGAGGAGCAAAGTGATTTCTACAGGACATGACACGAGCCAGGAGACTGGTGCAAAACTTGTAGGGAGAATGAAGCAGTACTAACTTAAGTAAAACTTTTAGCTAGCTCCTCAGCCTTTCAAATCGCATTAACTGAATAGGCACTCATTCAAGATTAGAGCATAAAAACATAACGTTTAAAGTACTGTAAATATGCACCACCCTTACTATAAGACCGGGTGCATCAAGCATGTTTATTTCCTTATGTATTTACTGATGGTTGTTTCCAGAATTGATAGTTGCTGCCCATTACAGAAGTGTCATATTAGCTTTAAGACATTTTTCTTTTTCTTTAAATTTATAGCATTAGAAAATATTCCAAATGAGTTGTTAAAAATTTCTAACACTTGTGTATGTGACTTAATGCTTTGTTACAGAACATCCAGAAAATATAAGAGCCACATACATCTTTTCCCTCCAGAAATAACTTGGGTTCATAAATATATCGTTACTGGCTGACATACAAGGCCACCAGGCCACTAAATTTGGTACAGAAGGAAAAGCCATAAATTTTCATCTTGTGTAGACAAAATGAGGTATTAGAAAATGTTTCCCAATTTAAAAAAATTGTTAGTTCATGGAATAACATATTACAATTAGTTATGAGCCCTGGATTTCAGATGTCACATTAACAGCCTTTCACACCAACCTCCCCTGATTAACTCGATCCAACTCCAATTAGTTGTTTTTCTACTTCTGTCAAGAGTGTAATCAGTCTGTGATTGGTTGATATTTTCGCCCTTTTAGGGGACCTTAGACTGCTTTTACTGGTACATCTTTTGACTTTCCCATTAATGTTTAAACTGGACAGTAGGAGGTTCTCACCCATAATTGCTTAGTATATAGTGTTTTGCAAACACTAGATTCTTCAAAACACATAGCCATTTTCAAACCACACTTCCAAGACTTAGGTGTGCTACATTTTAACATGTTTTGTTTAAATGTAGTGATAAATTAAAAACGAAAACTAGACTGCTGCAGTTGATTGGCATCAGTACATGACTGGCTTTTCAAACTCTATTCTACATAAAAAAGCAGCACGGGGTTGTCCTGACACATTTATATACCACCAAGACTACAGGGTGTAAAGCAGCTCCAAATACTACCACACACATTACAAAGGGTCCAATAAGGTACCTACTGAAAGCAGACTGTTGTTCTGCCAGACATTGAAGCTCCTGGGCTAATGGTATGCTGAAAACTGAAAAAATATTTGAAAGAGTGTTTGCTACCAAATGAACCATCTTAATATAATGCACTCTACTTCCTATTCCATTTAAGATTTAGTTTTAATAAAGTAATGCAAATCATTTAAAGAAAAAACCTTTAATTTTAAATTCTGATCTAGGCATAAAATTCATTTTTTATATCACGGTTAAATTTAGTACAAACTATAAAAATGTTAACACTGATGTTTCAACAGAAATCTATTAAGATCCCTTAGAAAAATTATTTAAAGAAACAGCAAGTCATTTACTGCTATGAGGTTAATACATAAAAAAAAAACCAAAAACATTCACACATTTTACTGAATTTATCAGAAAATAATTTTAGCCATAATACGTCTCATAAAATTAAGTTTAAAAGTTGCGTGCGACTGTATAGCAATTACAATTTGCAATGAAAATACTAAGCCAAATCTTTTTTATTTAACCAGAACAATCCTAGTTTTAAAAGGACACCAATTGTGAACGGAGTAGGTGTATTATAACTTAGCTTAAATTAAAGTGGAAGATGGTAAAAACTAGATGCTTTCAAATCTGAATTGCACAAGAAAAATATTAGGGGAAGAAAACATTCAGAGCTATAGTTATTACTTTAAAAAAATATTAGATTATTCTTATATTAAAAACATTAAATGAATCAAAGCCAGACAGTACGGAATTTTTACACCAATTTCTTTTGTATTTCAATGTTGTTTATTGAGGAGTGAATGAGAGACTACTGCCAGACATGCCAACGACATTTCACATTCAAGGGCTGGAAGCTGAAAAGCTTTCCAAACTAAGTCACCACATCAGCCTTCTGGGAAAAAGAACCGTAAGTGACATCAAATATGACACCATGCTTGTCTTTGTCTTCAGCTTTTCTTCAATTTTTGGATCTACTATTTTGCTGGGTAGGCTTCCTTCTACCCTACAAAAAAACTCACACTCCAATTAATAGAATTAACACTAGGTGTACAGCAATTTGTTTTAACACACATCTATGCTGAGTAACGAATCGTAAAGCTGTTTTGTCTTAAATTTCCTGATGTCTAATGAGAAAAATTTCCCTTTCACCTTCACATGGGTGGGTTATACCAATAGAAAAATACTCTTCAGCGCTACTGTAGAGCGTACAGGAAACTTCTTCAGTGGTCTGATAGAAATCCATTTAAACACCATTCTGAAACCCAGTGCTTCTCTTTTTGCTGTTGTGGCTTTGGAGAAGAATGGCCTACACACAACTCTACCGTTCTCTTTTGCTCAAAAACAAACAACAAAACCTAAACGAAAGGGTAAACGTTTATTTGGAGTTAGTTTTCTGGTGGTGATAGAAGGCCCTTCAAGCAGAGTTCAGAAGCTCCTGTATGGCCGCTTGCTGCTCAGGACTGAGCTGTGCTATGCATTCAGTCCACAATCCTCCAGAGGTCTAGGAAAATCAGAAAAAACATTTTCACAGATTTAGATTCAGTGAAATGGTCATTTGTAAGTATTTTAATAATCGTTAGGTAGATGGTAATAAAGCCAAAATACTTTCTTTCCAAGTAGATTAGTTTGATGAGGGTCACTGTAAAAGCAAGAAATCTGTTTATTTCTTTAAAGTTCATTGCATTTACAGTAAGTTTTTTCTTCAGTGATAAAGCTACACTAGATAGCTGACACATTCAAGTAATCAACATATGAACTTAGGGAGTAAAAAAATCATTTAAAACATAATGTTTATAGCACTAAAAATACGCACTCCCTCTTATTTATTGAGACCAGGTGCATCTATTTTCTTCACAGATATGCAAATTTATACATGAGTTGTGCTAAGCACCAATCAGAAGATTCAAAATGTCTCAAATTTAAGACAAAGATTTTAGTTCTAATAAATAATGAGAACATATATAGATAGATTATATTAAGTACAATCATTTTGAGGCTTGGAAAGAAGAGAATATAAAAATAAAATTTCCTTAGCACATTAGATTTCTATTCCCCTTTAATAAAGAAGAATATGGAAAACACACACACACACACACACACACAAAACAAACAACAATTTTATTTCCCTTTGCCCAAATTAACTAAATCAGCTTACCTGTACTTGGCGAACTACATTAGCCAGACGTTTGGCACAAGGATCTTCATGTTTAATTGCCTCATGCATTTCTCCTTCTGCAATTATACTGAATATTTTGGGCAGATTGGTATTGTTTGGGCCAAGAACGATTGGGTGATTACTGACAAAAGAAAGGAAAAAAGAAGAGAAGAAAACCATTATAAATGAAAATTATAAGGAGAAATCACTCAAGTACTCATAGTTTCCTACACCCTTCCTCCAACATTGAAATTTGTTATAAGGTTTTTATAAAGTGATTATGCATTCATTAAAATCAACTGCGTTTTAAAAATTCAGGAGGAGGAAAACCAGTTAATTTTACTTATTAGTTCTTCAGTTTCTTCAAACTCCAGGATATGAGTGGTTGTAGCCCTTCAATTAATTCATGAACGAAAGGCAAGTAATTAATAGTGACAGAGCCCAGATCTGACTAATACTTAGGGGAACTTGGACTTAGAAAAACAGACCACCAAAGAACATATCTTTGATCTGATAGCTTCTACAGCCTCCAGGTTGCTGCAATTCTTAGATTTTCCTCCTGGGCACAAAACAATAATGGTGCCAGGGCCCAGGGCCAGAACTTGATCGCCTGTCTGCTATACTTCCCTGTACCACGGGTTCCTGAATCCAAAGAAAAACACCAGTATTTCAGAGGACAAAATAATGGTATTAACAATGTACTTCAATCTCATTCTACTAATAAATGATAATGTCAATTATACCTCAGTAAAACTGAAATAAATAAAAAAACCCTAAAGCTAAATAAACAGATAGATAGATAGATAGATAGGGTGGGAGACAAAACATTAGAAGGGAAGCTTCTTAAAACATTGTTCTAGAACAGGGGTTGGCAAACCCACAAGCGGCTCTTTGGGTACATTCCATCTCAAAAGTTTACCGACCCCTGGAAGAACCAATCCTGTTCCTCACAACATTTTAAAAATTATTCGAGAGCCATAAATATATTTTTTACACAATCGCCATTATGTGAAGTAATATCCTTTAAAAATTTTATAAACTAAACTATGATAATTTTATTTTCAATTTTACTTCAGAGCCTGCCGCTTGCGAGCCACAGTTTGCTGACCCCTGGAGGCTCGTCTCAAAAGTTTGCCAACCCCTATTCTAGAATGCCTCACCTGTTGTATTTAATTCCATAAGGAACAACCCAAATCCGATTATGAAGCAATCTTAACCGTGGTGTGGTTTCCTAACATGATTTATAACGAAGCACTGTTGCAAAGCTGCGCACCTGAGGGCGGGGCACAGGAAGCACGTCTGTCCAGTCCTCGGTTCTTACCTTTCAATCAGGTCGCACAGATAACTGAAAGTCTGAACAGCTTCTTCTTTATCTTCATGTAGTGGAAGCCAAGACAGCCAGTGCGGTAGGACTTCTTCCACGTTCACACAGTCAGGCTTGAACTTCATAATTTTCCCTACTGCTGAGATGCAGTTCTCTGTAGCATTGACGTTTTCTTTGGTCTTAGAATCGGCAGACTGAATAACTCTTACCAGCAGGGGAAGTGCTTCTAAAATAAGCATTTGGAAAAAGACCAGTTAAAGCTCAAATTTTCATGCAAATAAACAAAAATATTTCTTTTATCTTTGGTTCAGTTACGGGTTCTAGTGAAGAAATGTTAAAGTGTAAAGAATGTTTTGTCTTCTTGGCTACAGAATTATAGACTGAGTAATGAAAGGGAGACTGTCCCAGTAAAGTTAGGAGCATGCGCACACTACTTAGAGACCCCAAGAAATGAGTAGCCTCCAGATTTACTCTCCTGTTCATTTTAGCGTACTTCAGCTGTTAAAAGCCACCTAGCTATCTATATTCCTGTGCTAAACTTACAGGAACCCCAGTATGTTTCAAAAGTCCTATGTTAGGGTTGTAGTATACCTCCCCCAACTCAAAATAAACTGCACTCTGGAAGACACGTGGGGAGGCTCTGATAAGGCTCTGATTCCACTCAGATTTCATTTCCATTTCTATGAGAATAAAGATGATAAATTCCTAAGTGCTACAGATGGAATATTTGAACAAGGAAAAGAGAATAAAGCAGAAATAGGTTGATAATGTTAGGTGTGTGGAAAAGAGAATGCGACAGGGACAAAAGGGATGCCTGGAAGGAAGTGTATGTAACCAAATAAACATCAGTACCTGTACAAAAAGGACGATAGTTATCTCCACCATACTGTGCCATGACTCCCAGGCCATACGCAGCTGCTTGCCTGACTTCTGGGCTGTTGTCACATACATATTGGAGCATTGGCCTTAAGAAATATTCTGCATATTTAAATGAGGCTGGACTACAGTGTTCTATGACATCATCAAAGATGCACAATCCCCATTGTCTGTCTGGCCATGGTCTATGCGGACACTACAAAAGAGATACTCTTTTAAGCTTTGAATACTGGAGTACATAGAGAATGTAAAGAAGTCAATATTCACTATAGACTGTCTGCTTACATAGATATTCCTGACAGAGGCAAGGAAAAACAACTAGTAACAATCACTTCTTGTGAGTAACAATCCTCAAAGTATTTCATAGATTTAAATAAGTACAGGTTTAAAAGACTTGTGTGAACTGTTACAGAATTCCACAATCTGCCATTATCACATACTGGAAAGAACCGACAATAGTAGCAATGTGTACACACTTTATAAAAAAGATGATGGTAATACTGTATTTAAAAAATACCAACAGGGGGCCGACTGAGTGGCTCAGTTGGTTAAGAGCTCGCTCAAAGGTTTGAGCTCTGAGCAACAGCGGTTCGAGTCCGGCCCGAGCTGAGCAGCCACTGAGCTGCCAACAGGTAGCAGGATGGCTCAGCTTAAAAAAAAAACAAAACAAAAAAACCAACAGTAATAAAAGCTGTGAAGATCTTAATTTATTTATAGTACTGATTCAAGAGGCAAAGTCCTGTGTGCCTAAATCTTTTAAAAATGTCCTCCACTACTAAATATAATACAAAGTAAAAATCCAAAACAGGGACAAACATCTGACAACTGCTTTTAAATTAGAATATATTAAAAAAAAACAATATATAAGGTCATCATCCAGAATCTATGATTACTGGCTGTACATAACAAGAATCATAACTAAATTCTCTAGGGTCCACTGCAAAAAATATAATCACTGTTTCATTTATTACCGTATTTGCCGGCGTATAAGACGATTTTTTGGCCCTGAAAAATATGCCTCCAAGTGGGGGGTCGTCTACACCAAGTACACTTCAGATAGACTGCCCATAGTGCTTGTCCCGTGCCATAGTGGCCTCCCGATGCCCGCCCACTTCATTCCACATACCGTTCAGGCATCAGCAGCGCTGCTGGGTGTATGCTCGGCTGTTATGCGATTTTGCGAGTGTGGTAAATTCGGGTTACCGTATATTTCTTTACATATGCATTGAAGATTCGCGATTTTGCGCTATCATGGTGCCTGTTAGAATGTTGAAGAGCTCGCACTTGCGCACTAGTGAGGTCCCAGGGAGATGCTGATGCAAGGGTGGACCAGACTGCTATAGTGACAGGGCAGGCAAACAGGGAGCAGGGACCAATCAAATCAGGCTTTGTATACAGCCAACAGCCAACCACAATACTGCACCATTGTACAGTACAGCACAGAAAATGTCGACCAGTCAAACCCCTATCATCCCTATCATGGCACCAGCCAAAAGAAAGAAGTATGATGCAAATTTTAAACTGAAAGTTATAAACTTTGCTAAGGAAAATAATAATTGTGCTGCTGCAAGACAATATGGAGTAACAGAAAAGATGGTTCGGGACTGGAAATCAAATGAGAAAGCATTAAAGAGTATGCCAAGGGGTAAGTGTGCATTAAGAAGAGGCACCCCACACTGGCCAGAACTCGAAAAACATGTAGCAGACATGGTGGCTCAACATCGCCAAAACGGTTATGTGGTGACACGAAATACAATACGCTTGTTTGCACTTCAGTGGGCCAAATCAAATCTGATATTGTTTTACCTTTTATTTGGTGTGTGGAAGGTGTGCGGAAGAGGGGGTAGTCTTATACGGCGAGTATATAACAAACTCTGTATTTTGAGTGGAAATGTTAGGGGGTCGTCTTATACGCCCAGTCGTCTTATACGCCGGCAAATACGGTAATTTAGCAGGGCATACATAATCTGAAATAATGAAAAATCACTTGTATGTCTTAGAACGTATTATGATTTAATTGAACTATGGAAAACCCAATTAGCAAACTTGAAGCATATATCGAGTGGGAAAATATCCAGGGCAATACAATAAACATGATAAAATTAAAGATGTACAGTAAAAAACCTCTAATCTCTAAGTTCCATTTTAACTTGAAAATGTAAATTTTCAAATGCTGCAATGAAAGAATTATGTCAATTATCTAAAATAACTGTCAAAGAGGCAACACTTACAATTAGGTTGACAATTAACGGAAGCAGTTGTTCAAACCATGGTAACACTTTTTCCTTGTAGCTACTGAATATTGAGTGTAAAATATCTGACACTTTGGTCAGAATATAAATATCATTATCATCCTAAAACAAAACAAACACACCCATATGTATTAAAAAGTATCCCCACTATTAATAGTAATACTATTAACAGTAATATTTTTTTAAAAATCTAAGAAATGTGGAAAATTAAATTTCTCATCACTTTCTTAAGAGCATAGCAATAATCTAGAGACTGCAGTTGCCTCAAGGACTGGGTGTCATGTCTCTCACCCACCTATGGAAAGATAAGGTGTGTGGCAAGTACTGCACTTCCTGCTGATTTTTCTTGGTACAAAATTAAAAAAATATATGACTGAAAAATTATCCCAAATTTTGAAGTTCCGAAACAAAGTGTTTCTAATTTTAAAGTGGGGCCACAGAAAGAATCAGTGTCAGTTACTTCCACCTTATTTATCCCTGTGAACAACTCTGGAGGCAGTGTGAGCACCTGCAGGGAACTGGGGTGACTGTACATGTCAGCACTGGTCCACCAGAATGGCCACATGCCACATATTCTGGACCCCAAATACACAGCTGAAATATGTTTGTTGGCGTCAAGTGGTTTGATGAGAGAACTGAGTAACAAGGTGAAGAATAATTCTACTAACCACTGCCTGTGTACTATTTACTACAAGTTAATCTACATTATTCTGGGGCCCAGTAGAAAGACAGCTGTTACAGAAAGGTCTGGCCTTAAGTCCTAGGTCCTCAACTGTGTGTGGCTTTAGGCAGTCACTTAACATCTGAGTTTGAGTTCAAGCATCTTTAAAAGAGTTAAAGCACCACCAAACACAAACAGTTGTTTTGAGGAATGTGTAAAAGAAAATACTAGGTGAACTCTAAAGTACTTTCACATGTGAGGTAGTGCAACAAAATGCACACGTTTCAAATTACTTATTCTCTAAATGAAGGACAAATACACATCCAGACTCTTCTGTTAAAAAAAATACTAATAATCAATCAAAATGACACGTCAGATGAATTACAAACTTAAGCATTTAAAATCTTCCAGGTGCAAATGGTCATGTAAATTAAGTTCTGAAGAGAATAATTTACCTCATCTTGTAGTGACTCTTCCACCTGTTCATCATAGTCTTCATCTTGTCTTTTAACTAAAACACATCCAAATAAATGTCTTTTTAAATGGCTGCCAAAATGGTCAAGGATTACATTAAGAAATAAAAGCATAAAAAAAACTTACCTTGCCGCAATTCTTGATTTTTAAAATGTTCTTCGAGTTTGGCTTTCAGTATGCCTCCCAATTCTTCAAAGTGTTCATTATTAAGGCATCCATCTCCCATGACTTCAACGCACTAAAATGAGGTTGAGAAAAGAAAGCAACCCTAAGATTTATAGGTTTTTAAGAGTCAAAAGTTAAACTTCATTAAGAATCACATAGAAACATGTGAAAAATTAACATGACTCAGTACCCTGGACGGCTAATTAAATGAGTAGATACCCTTGGTTTGTATTTGTTACCATGCCAGTATTTTAAAGAGAAGAATTTAAAAAACATTTTTCTTTTAAATTTGTCCTAGGTATATTTTAAGTGCCAGGCACTATTAGGTGCGAGGGTTCAAAGATGGAACAGACTAACCATCTTCTAAGGAGCTCAATTACTACATACATACTCTCTCTATACAGATAGCACTGGAGAAAGGGTAAGTCTGGTACAGCATCACAGGCAGGGGGAATGAACCGGCAAAAGCATGGAAGCGTGCAAGCTTTGGAAAAACAGAAGAAATTTTGAACTGCAGGAGTGTAAATGGGGACAAATAAAGAAGCTGAAGAACTTTTAAACCAAATTGTAGAGCAAGCTGTGTGGAGCTGTGAGCAATGGGGGTGACCAGGAATACAGGAAGGTGAGTGACTCAAATAAAGAGCAAGTTAATGCTTGAGAAAAAGAGAACGAACAGGGAACAAAAGAGCGACTTCTGGAACAGACCAAGTTAGGCTATTTCAACAGCACAGAGGTAAGGCAATGGGAAAAAATATAGAGAAATTTAGGAGAGAGACTAGGGCAGAAACTAGGCATGAGTTGGAGATGATACCCAAGCTTCTGAAGTTGGATTATAGGTAAATGATGGTAGAAACTAATCAAGACCGGAATACAAGACTAGCTACTCTTAAAAACAAAAAAATATGACAACACCAAAATATTAAAATAAAAAAGAACTGAACACTTTTATTTTAAAAAATTTGTTATAGCATATACAAAAATCCCCCAACAGATTTAGCAAGACTAATAAATGAACACATAATTTTATACGTATCTGTAAGAGAAAAATATTTACCTTTGCAAAAGAATGCATTATTTCTGAGAGGACATCTGAATCTGGTTCTGTGCCAATGGCCTTGATTAGGGCATCACACATAAAATGCCACATCTGTGTGAGATACTCAGGACCACGAACTCTTGCACATTCCAAGAGAAGAGGCATGGATTCTGCTGCTGCCACTCGAACACGTTTTATTGTTATGGAAATGTAATCATGATCCTCAAAAGATTGTTCTATCATTTTGTTTACTTAAATGTTAAAGTGCTCATTGAGTTAACAGGAGTGCTAGGCAACGTTTGTTTATCCAATTTCTGTTTATCTAAGACTGCTATCCAAGAGCTTGTGTTAAATATAACATGTGTATAAAAATAGAAGTCTCCCTGCCCATAAGACATACCTCCTGTGTTTTCTGTCACCTACAATATGAGTCTCTAATGTAACCTCAAAACATAAAAATGACTGTGAAAAGACCTGGGACCCTCGGATCTCTTCCTGCACTAGCCTTTTTCATTTTCAATAAAGATTAAATTGCCTCTCCCTAACTAATACCATTTGTAAAATAATGTCTCAAGACTTCCTCTTAAAAACAATTCTGCTTTGTCCTCTTGCATCATGGGAAGTCTCTGTTGGGCAAAAAGCTGTCTTCTGTAAAGGATGCCACTTCCAGATACTGCATGAGGAACACAACAAAGGAGCTCTGGAATCAGGCACATCTGGGTTACGGTCTACGCTCTACCACTCTGTTGAGCTGATCTTTTTTAACCCATCTATGAAATTTTGTGTGTCTGTGTAAAGGCATAAACATACATCTATAGTATTAATTACTACTACCACTATGTTGTGGAGGAAAATATTTAACATGCAGATTTACCAAAATATTTCTCCCCAAAGGTGTTGTCCATATTTGAAATGTAGAATTCCGTGCTACAGAAAGTGAAGTATCAGTGAGTTTCTAATCTATTAAAAAAGATCTTACTTTTTTATAACATTGCCAAAAAATATTTGGAAAAACTAAAAATTATATACAATTGTATACATTTGCCAATAAAATACCAATCCTTAAAATCCTTCAGTGGTCCACAGAAAATGGCCAACTAGAGGATAACTTTCTTTTTCATGTTTTTGGCACAAATCAAACAAAGGCACATGCAAAGAACCAAGTTCATAACCTGAAATGATTGTTAATGTCAACACTAACAATAATGGTGATGTACCCTTCACTTATCACAAAGTCTAATAATACTTGAACAAGCTATAATTAACTAAACCTAGACATGTTTTGAATTCACGAAGTATAGGATATCATCGTGGAAATAAAATTTCAATAAAGGGACCATCAGTTTGACAACCTGTTCGGTGTATTCCACAAAGCCTTCCTTTAACTCCTTAGCATAGCAAACCTGAAACCAAAGTATTGGAAAAGAACTCAATATCATTGTTAGCTTACAGGTATTTTTATTAACAAATAGCAAAATTGTAAGAACCACAGAATGTTGTATCCTGACTAGAATTACATTTAAAGTTGCACGTAGGACTAACAAATTAGTCTGTTAACTACTACTACTACTACTACTAAAAAAAGTAAAATAGGAAAGGCCCATTAAATGATTATAGTATATTGTCATTCAAAGTCTGGAATACTACATATTTTTTATTTCTTATGTGTGGAAGGAATTTAGCAAAAGTTTTAGCACTGAAAATATTTCAAACAAAATATATCATAAATAATTTTAAAAGATATAAAAAACCTGAAAACTTAATTGTAGCATATCACTGTAAATCTACACACAATAAGCTTATGTTATTTTGTATTTTTTAAAAATCATTTCAATAGCGAAAGAAAAGACTTTTAAAAATAGTTTTTTTGGGGGCCGGCCGAGTGGCGCATTGGTTAAGAGTTGGCTTGGGACGCCAGAGGGCCCCGGATCAGATCCCACATATGAGGGCCAGTGACACTGTCCTCTACAGCTAAGATGCTGAACAACAGCTCAACCTGGAGCTGGGCTGCTGTGAGTCGCCGGACACGGCTGGCTGCAGCCCCTGCTGCAATGGGTTGCCATGGGCTACCGTGTGTAGCCAGCAGCCAGCGTGAGCGGCCAGCAACCGCCGTGAGCGGCTGTCCAGAAGCCAGTGACTGATCTGCCTCACCTGGGAGGAGTGCAATGATGGTGCCAACTTGGGCCAGTGAAGCAACGTCCTCCACAACTAGACTGAAGAACAAAAGGACAGCAACTTCTCTCTTCCCTTTCCCCCAATTCCCCAGCGCTGTTCCCATTCCCCCAATTCCCCAATAAAAATCTTAAAAAAAAAAAAATTTCTTTAGCAACTATGAAAAGCACTCCTATCGAATGTATATAAATATAAGAAGTTGTAAAACAAAGTTTAAACATTATCACTTACCAGCATCTGACAAGCAGTTGACTTTTCTTCCAGTCCTGCAGTTTTAATACCAAAACTTTGCTGATCACCAAGGTTCACGAATTCCCAACCATCATCATCACTCATATTTTCCATGTCTTGCGCTATTAACAGGGAAGAAAACAAATCCATGTTAAAATTAATAACAAAGAGAGAAATTCTATAACTGCAGTCTTCTTGAAAACACCTACTATCTAAAAGGGCTACTTCAGGCTTAATCGAAGCCGTCTTCATCAAAGGCCCCATAACCACTGGAAGGTACTGCTGAAATTCTTTTCCAAGGATTTTGCACATTCTGGCCCATGCTGAGATCATGTAAGATATCTGGGGAAAAAATTAAAATTAAAATTGACTTTAAAACAGGTAAATAAGACATCATAAAGAAAGCAATTTCCATATTTCATAGGAACTGTTTTATTTTACATACATGGTACTTTAACAAGTGCATTTTCTAAGGTCATATACTTAAAATGCTCAGCAACAGTAAGAAAATCACTGTGAACGTCTACACTGAAATACAGACAGCAGGTGAGGCGAATGAGAAAGACCAGGACTGTATCTATTTTTCCTGCTTTCAAGAAGCAATATATACTCTACTTTTATCTGAATCACATAAATAAAACCCACTTAAACATATCAACTGCTAGGCACTAATTTTCTTGAAGGGACAAATATTTTATTTGATCTTGTATCCCTACTGCTTAGTATTCCATTCATTAAACATTAACATCCAAAAAACAAAAAAATTACTCCTAGCTGTAGCAATTTTCTGTGTTAAGTGGCTGGGTCTATTTAAGATACCTCTTCTCCTGCTGTGTTTATATATACTTAATTACCTACAAGCTACCTACAGAGAATTTGGTTTTAATTCATCATTGTTGTAACTCAGAAAGCGATTTTTATTCCCCAATATCTATCTATATATCTGTCTCACATGCATACGTGCACCCACTCCCCACTCCTAATTTAAAAAAAAAAAAGAAAAAAAATTTAAGTGTATGGGAAACAATTTAGTGTGGCTGTGTAAAGTCAAAATTTAATTTAACATTTATTGAGTATCTGTTTTATGTTAGGCATTGTGAATACTATTAAGATTAGGACGGACATTTATGATTATTACAATTATTACAAGTGTCGTAAGTACCCACCATTGAAACTTGTATGGGATGTGAAATATGAGCAGGATTTGGCCAGGTTGAGTGGGGGAGGGTTCTTTCTAAGTTAAAGAAATGTTTGTTTATTCATAGGCAGAGAGAAGAGAGCATGACCTGTTCTAAGCTTGTTAGGTTTCTGTATTTATTTCTTTTGACAGGAAAGGGAAATCATGTAGCAAAGGACCAGGAGACACCCAAATGGAGGTGTCTAGTAAGTGTTTGGGTAAATGAACCTTGAATTTAGAGAAAGATTTGGAAGTCACAAGCATATAGAGGAAAACTGAAGCCATGACTGTGTGTGACACTCACTGCTCAAGGCGAGTGAGGCGATAAGAGGGCCTACGACAGAACGCTGAAGAGCACCAAAGCCTTGAGAGTTGGAGAAGGAGCAGCTACAACAAAATGAGGAAAAACGTCATGAGAAATAGAAGTCAAACCAGTGAAGAATGTCTCCAAAACCAGGGGTCAATATTACTCAATTTCTTTAGTTTCGTTAGCCTTGCGCTATCCACAACTCCCAAATGGGTCAACGCGAATGTGTGACAGCTGCTTTACCTGAGGATCGTCATCTTCCATATCACTGAAGTCCGTCTGGGTCTTCAACAACAGTTGCATCACATCTGATGCATCCTGCATGAACTTGAAAAAAATATTTGGGAAAATCAACATCAATATTTCTTGTGTATATCAGATCAGAGAGGCACTTAATTGTTTCTCATGTAATAACAAAGCTCCCCAAAAGATCTATTACATTTCCTACATGGGTCATAACCCCTCAGATGGAAGTATTATATTGAAAAATTTTCATCTATATTACAACAGACTTAGTGCTCTTTCTGGAAAAACATACTTTCCAGTGAAGGTCAAAGTAAATTGCAGTATAAAGATATTTCTAATGGCATCAAAGTTTGGTCTATATTTTATGTATTTCTAGCGTAAAAAGACAATCAAAGTCCAGAAAGAAAATTTTGGACTGCTCCATACAACTATATGATTTTCATTTAATTCTGTGTGGTTCTGGCAATCTCCATTGTATATGCAGGCAGTGTTTCAAAAATAGCTTGACTGCCACATATAGAGTATGGAACATAAAAATGTTTTACTGGTTAGGCTCTCAGTGTCCCACAGAAAACAATTTATAAGTTAATAGTGAAGCTGGTTTTGGAGACCAGACTGAAAGGTTCTATGATGTCAGTTCTGAGAATCAGAACACAAGGGGTTGACGACAGGAACTTCTTTTGGATTAGCTTTAACAACGCTGAGATATTTATTGGCTGGGAAGAAAAACAATGTCCAATGATCCTTGCTAATTATTTTCTGAAAAGCTATATATTTCTCTCTTAGGATACTTAATGCTTTTTAAATTAACAGGAAAGTAACTGGAATGTTTCCAAGCACATGTTTAAATGGGTGAAATTAAACACATGGATCTTGAACTCCACATGCCTCCCAAGACTGTACACATGGTAGGGAAAGGGGAGGTTTCAAGAACATAACTGAGTTAAGAAACCTTAATATATTAACAATGAAAGAATGAAGGTAGAAATTTATTTATATATAAAACAGGAGTATTGTGAGAGTAAGATGATGGGAAAAAATAAGCATCCAGAAAACCATTTATCAGAATGAAAAAACTCTCTTGTACCCTCCATGCTTCCATAGCCAAATTACATACAGTAAATTCAACATACTACAAATCACTTACCTTTTCCTTCCCAACAGCCAAACCAATGAGACTGATGCATTCAATAGTTTTTCCTTTGAGAAGTCTCAGTTCCTTTTTAACTGCATTCTCAACAATGTGCTTTAGTGATGGCATAAATAAATCATAGTAGGGGACAAATTTTTCCTCTGCAGTATCTGCAACTGATGCGATAGATGTCACAACTTGTTCCAAAACTAACTTGGTGCCTTTTTGAATCAACTAGGAGAAGGAAGACACACAAAATAAATTATGTAAATGAGAAACTAGAAGAAACATTCCCTTCATGTTCCTGAAGGCTCTTCCCAAATGCTATTTTGAAATAGCAAGCTGAGACCACTCTCCAGCAGCCAGAGTGAAGGCTAGATTTTGGAGCAAATTTAAGACTCTATTGAGTTATTTATGTGGGATTGTCTTTCTCTTCTGTTAACATAGTGTGCCTTGCTTTTGCTTTATCTCAAAGCACAGTTAGTCCTCGAGCACAAATATGACTCCTTTAAAAATTTTTGGGGCCGGCCGAGTGACTCAGTTGGTTAAGAGTTGGCTTAAGAATGTGAGCTCTGAGCAACAGGGCCGCTGGTTGGATTCTCACATGGGCCAGTGACGCTGCGCCCGAGCTGAGCTGCCAACAGGTGGCAGGATGGCTCAGCTGGTGTAACAACAAGATTGCCTGTTCGGTGGTGGGCTACACCTGCCTGCAACTAAGACTGAACTCGGCACCTTGAGCTGAGCTGCTGCCCGGATGGCTCAGTGGATAGAGCGTGTGCTCTTACCAACAGGGCTGCTGGTTCGACTCCCGCATGGGATGGTGGTTGCGCTCACTGGCAACTAAGATTGAACACAGCACCTTGAGCTTAGAGGCCATGAACTGCTGACGGGCAGCCAGATGGTGACTGGCGCCCTCCACACAAAGATTGAAGAACAACAACTTGGCTTGTCCCCTCCCCCAATTCCCCAATTAAAAAAAAAAAATAAAAAAATTTTTTTTGTATCCATCAAGCTTAATGCCTATCCTTCCTCATTTATTCCCACTATTTACTATATATTTTATGCTGTCCTACTATGTCGTGGAGAAAATTCCCTTTTGGGTTCATTCCTTTATCTTCTAATCTGACTCTCCCCAAAAGATAGAACTAATGATACACGGGTGCCCTTTCTCCCATTTCTCTGTCTTGGTGAAACAGATGAGATCACCCTTCCTCCTGCAGCCAAAGACCTACAGTATTCTCTGACTTGGTTAGTGACAAATACTAACCGGGTATTTGCAGCTGGGCACGCTGTCACCTGGTAATATTATAATTCCTTGTGGATTCATAGGAATACTTAACCCAGTAACTACTCCAGGTTTCCTTCATTCCCATCAACTACAACCACACTCTCAGCAGAGCTCCTCACCTTGTGTTATGAGTTTACCACACCTTTAAGAGTTTAACTTGTCCTCTTCTTCCACATATCTCGGCATGTGCTTCACATTTAATATCTTGACCTGCCTCTGATCTCAAAGGAATGTCCTTCTTTGGCTCCCCTCTCTTCACACAACTCCTGCTCACATACTTTATCCTCCTCCCCATCCCATCTCAGCAACTCCTTCCTTCAGTCATTAAGTGTCTCACACATTGCCCCTCTGGGGAAGGGGAGCAGGATACAGAGACTTTGCACTTCAGCCCTCTACCCAAACCTATTTGTAAAATCATGTTTCAACAATCTATTCCTGATTTAACCAACCAACCAACCAACCAACCAACCAACCAACCAACCAATTTGCCATCAACTTAGGTCTACACCTGTCTTCAGATACACGCATGTTCCTTTTACCATATTCCTGTTCCACTGTCACCTGACACTGAACACTCATCCTTTTGTTTCAAACCCGTTTCTTTGCCTCCTGAGATACTGTCTCATCTTCCTCCTTGTTCTTCTTTAGGTCAGTGATAGGCAAAGAGTGGTTTATGAACTGTTACTAGTTCATAATGAGTTAAAGTACAGGAATTGTTAGAAACTTTTATAGCAATTTGACAGTACCTTTGTATCTGTTGACTACAATA
>NW_017731993.1:955325-975461 GCF_001890085.2 Hipposideros armiger | reverse complement strand
ACTTGGCCGGCCCCTAACTGTCTATTCTTTACAGCCATGCTGAAAAGTCACTTTCTCCAGGGGTCTTAGCCATAAAATTAACCTAAATTAATCTCAAATAGAAGGCTTGAAGATCTTAAAACTTACCTCTTGGAGTTTAAGTACCATGATGGAATGCAGATGTTTCACCAGATTATCTAAATATGGAATAAGCAGCGATTTGGGACAGTCCTCAGTGAAGTTAATGAGAGCAGCAGCGGCATGGGCCTGCACGCGTTGGTTGCCCTGGTCTTCCATGGTCTGCAGCAGCGCTGCAATCACCTGTGAAATAAAATCAGACAGAAGTATACATGCTGAAATGCCACCCTTCTTCTTTAAGTTTGATTCAAATGTTTGAGAACTTCATACTTACCTTCTCGTGGAATTTCTTTTGGAAACCAGGTGCAAAATCTGTGGCCATCTGTCCCACAGCATTACAGGCTGCATACCTTACTCTTGGATGCTGGAATATGTTCCTTTGTATTAGTAAAGGCTTTCTATTTCCCATGAGAAACTATGGTAATAATTATGAATCAAGCATTTATTGGTACTTACAGGATCCTGAAGAAAAAGCAAAACAAAATTTACTATCTCATTTAGAATTCCTTCCATTTGCTGGTGGCATCCTTCACCAATGGCAGATAAGGCCATTAATCCTGCATGCCGATATTTCCAGTCAGCTATGGAGAAGAATTACAAATGAAAGAACAACAATGAGACACTGTCATTCTGGTGGAAGTATAAAAAAGTTCTTCTTAACTTGAAAAGAATAACAAAGTATTTTTATTTATTAATTAGAAAAGTGAACAGAAAAAGTACCTGATTGGATTATTTCATTGTGATAGTGGTTGTGTCAACACAAACATTTCTATTAAGTTAAAAGGCAATATGGAAGCAAAGAGCTTCTGAGTATTTAAATCAACTACTTAAAATAAAAGACTTTCCCTCTAATATTTTACTATAAGCAATAAATATCTGGATTTTCTATGTCACACACTGCTGTTTATTGAATATAGATTTACTGATTTCCATGGTCATATTTCCTTAAAAAGAAAAAAGGCCGAAATAAGATGCTGCTTTAAAATTTTTTTAATTTAATAATACATTAAGTGAATATGGATGAACCATATTTGTATTCTAATAGCAGAAAATTAGCTAAACAATGTTTATTTTACTGGACTTCATAACCTGTTCTAATATATAATTTCACTGACTCTCATTTCTAAATATTTACATTTACTATATTATTGATCCCTTTAGGCTACTTCAAATTCCATGTGGAACAAAGCAAGATATACATAAATATATACAGCTAGGATCTGTATATAGCAATAGTTCTCAAAGTGGGGCCCAAGAACCCTCTGATTTCCTGAGTTTCTTTCGGGAAGTCCACAAGGTCAAAATTTTTCTCCTAATAATATTATTCTTTCACTCTCATTTTGAGAGTATAGTGAAATAGTCCAGGGATTACAACATCGGTAAAATCCTAAGAGACTGTATACAGAAGTAGATAAAAGGATTCAAAAAAAAAAAAAATGAAAGGATTCAGCTAAGATATTTACCAAATTGCAAAAACAGACACTCTTCTAATATTTTTTGTTTTGTAAAAGTCATTCTTCACAAAAAATGTGATTTCTGGGGGGCTGGCCGAGTGGCGCATTGGTTAAGAGCTGGCTTGGGACTCCAGCTCTGAGCAGCAGGACCCTGGTTTGGATCCCACATGGGGGCCAATGACACTGCTCTATACAGCTAAGATGGTGAACAACAGCTCGACCTGGAGCTGGGCTGCCGTGAGTCACCAGCGATGGCATAGGCTGTAGCCCCTGCTGCAGTGGGCTGCCATAAGCTACCGTGTGTGGCTGGCAGCCAGCGTGAGCGGCCAGCAGCCCGTGTGAGCTGCCAAGAGCCACCGTGAGTGGCCGTCCAGAGGCCGGTGACCTATCTGCCTCATCCGGGAAGAGCGCAATGATAATACCAACATAGGCCAGTGAAGCAACGTCCTCCACAACTAGACTGAAGAACAAAACGATAGCAACTTGTCTGTTCCCCTTCCCCCAATTCCCCAGCGTTGTTCCCTCCCCCAATTCCCCAATAAAATCTTTAAAAAAAAAAGAAAAAAAAAGTGATTTCTGTTAACATGTACTAGGTTTCTTGTTATTTTTAAATATGTTTTAATTTCTACTAAACATTGAAATCACCCACATAAACAAAAGCAGTCTGGAATCCTCGGTAATTTTTTATAGAGTATAAAAGGTCCTGAGAATGGAAAGTTTGAAAATTGCTGGCATAAGGGTTATGCAAGTTGTAGATAATCCTGAATTTATATCATATTTAATTTTTCACTTTGGGGAGCCCGAAACCCATGTAAAGATAAACTCTGTTGTAAGTAATTCAACTATCAAAATTTTCTGAAAAATTGTAGATGCTGATGTTAAGTATGAAAACTATTGGGTTGTCGAAAAAGTCATGACGTATTTTGTCTATGTTTTTCAAAGGTCATTTATTTATATAAAGAACAAAGATCTCTCAATGATATATTGCCCATTTTGTTTGATAACCTTTTGCCATCTTTCAGTGAGCTTCATAATTTCTCGTTCATAGAAGGACCTGTCTTTATTTGCGAAAAACTGAACAAGGTGCTGATTTACAGCCTCATCTGAATTGAACGTTATACCACGCAAGATTTGAAGACAGCGAAACAAGTGGAAGTCTGACGGTGCAAGGTCAGGCGAGTATGGCGGGTGTGGCAACACATCCCCATTCAAGCTCCAATAATTTCTGACGGGTGATCAAACTTGTGTGTGGTCTCGCATTGTTGCGATGGAACACAACTCCTTTACGATTAACAAGCTCTGGACATTTCTGGAAGATGGATTCGTTCACACTGTCCAACTGCTGACAGTAACATTCGAATTGTTTGATTCCTTGGCAGGAGCTCGAAAAACACATCTTTAAAATCCCAACACCCTGAGAGCATAACCTTCCTCTGATGAATGTCTGCTTTCGATGTAATTTGAGGCAAATCATCACGTCAGGACCAGATCGTTTGCGCACCACATTGTTATAAACAATCCACTTCTCATCACCAGTTATCAGTCGCTTCGAAAAAGTATTGTTTTCCTCACGTTTAATGAGCATATTGCAAATGTTTATTATACGTGCCATCAAATGAACTTCTTTGAACTCATGAGGAACCCAAACATTGAGCTTGCTTTCGTATCCTAGCTTCTTCAGGTGGTTGTGAACACGTGAATGATGGATGTTCAATGTTTCTCCAATCTTCTCGTGTCGTATAATGTGGATTTGACTCGATCAATGCCTTTATTTTGTCATCATCAACCTTGGTGGGCCTCCCTGACTGAGCAGCATCGTTGAGATAAAAATCACCAGCATGGAATTTCGTGAACCATCGTTGGCACTGATGTTCTTGTAGAGCACTGTCACCGTAAACTTTATGCAACTTTTCACAAGCTTCACGCGCATTCTTCCCTTTATGGAAGTAAAACAGTAAAATATGGCAAAAATGCACAGTTTGGTATTCCATCTTCAAATTGTTGTCAAATCTCTAAAACTCAACCAAATCGCTCAACTATTTTTCAAAATGAAGCTAGAACTGTCAGCTGTCAAATGACACAGCAATAACAGAGATGTGAATGATGCTAGTACTTCCAAAAATGAACTAGTGCCATCTGTCGCAAACATGTCATGACTTTTCCGACAACCCAATATATTACCACTTATAATAACATTATTTTATATGTTTTAAATGTGTTTACTCAGTATTAAGCCAACATTTCTCAATTGAGGATTAGTAATCCTAGGAAACCAATATATCAATATCTGATACTAATCTTTGCATAATCGATTTACTAATTTAAAGAAGAAACACAATAAATATTTATTGAAGGATGTCTATGTTTGGTTCAGAGATGTGCCTCATATATTCTCAATGTGCAGAGCTCCTGAAAGAATGAAAAACAATAAAACTAAAAAAAAAAAGCGTGGCATAAGTTACTAAGAAATGTGCATCGTTCACAATTGTTAAAGCACTTTTCACATATACTAAATACATCTTTGGTTCCTAACCCCAATCCTGGGTTTGAGGCAAGTATTCTTTTCTTACTTTACAACAAGAAAACAAAGGTGCAAAAGACTTGCTCAAATTCATATATTTTGCAGTAACAAATTCATATATTTTGCAGTAACAAATATTGCCATACATGTAAAGCCCTCTGCACTAGCTAGTAAATTGTAGGAAAAGATTAAAATCAATTTCTTTATAAGTCACAAAATCACATCCACAATAAATCTATTTGAGTAGTGTGAATCAATGGAGGAGAAACACTGATAGCTGGATGACCTTGTGCAATCTTAACATTTCTAGGCTTTACTTTATCTTAAAAATAGAAAAGCTAGATTCTTTCTAGCAGCTGTTATAGGTTGAATAATCTGTGATGCTAACTATCCCTATCCCTTTGTTAAAAAAACCAGAAAGAAAAACCCTAAAAAAATTTAGAGGCTTAAAAAAAGGGGAAAAACTATTATTTAAGACCCAGATGTAAAATCACATCAGCTAGGTAGAGCTTAAGGGCTAGAGTTCTTAATAATCCACCTTCATTTGAAGTTGGTATTGTTATTCTGCTTAACTACTTTAGACCCTCAAGTCTATCTCTTGTCAAGTACTCTGTAAATAAATATTCATATAAGCAAGCCAGGATTTCTGTAGGTGTGTATGCAGAATTACCATTTCTAATCAACAAAAATTATTAACATTTAATGGGTAAAGAGTGTAATGCTATGAGCTGTTAAATGAGGGAGGCTATTATGTGGTGAGATGATGTACTGTGGAGCAAAAGCTCTTAAGTATGGTGTGTCTGTATGGTATATTCCCATTCTGGAGAAACCTCTGCATATGTGCATAAATAAAGTCAGAGAAAAAGGCTTGCGGGGAATGGGGGAAGGCACATAAAACAGACTCAGGGAACTGTTAACAGTGGCCAACTCTGAATCTAAGGTAAAGGGCTTTTAATTTACAGATTTCTGTATTTGATTTTTTAAAAAAAAATTAAGCATGTTAACTTTGTAATTAAAAAGACAAAAAATGTGTACAACAAAAATTTTTGGTATTGATATAAATTATAAAAGGCTGACAAATGACCAAATATTTGCTGGGAAAATAATAGAAATATATAAAAACGTGGCTTCACTTCTGGATATACTAGATAATTTTTAAAAAATAAAAGATACTGGGTGAATATTACATAAATAAAATATGCTAAAATTTCATAAACACTCAAATAATAATGGTTATTTAAATTTAAATCTAGATGTTTCTGGCTAGGGAGAAAATCTGTAAATTTTCCTTAGACTTTATAATGTAAAACTTAGGTTAAACAGAATATAAAATGGCAAAGATTAATTTTTAGACAGTATAAGCACTCATTTGAGTTTCAGATTTAGAAAGTCACATTCCACTAATCTATCTAGCATTTGAAAGAGATACAGCTTACGATTTTGAAGCATCTGCATAATGTGTTCCTTGATCATCGGCAGAACAAGCTTTCCACCAAGTCCACAAGCCATTCGGTCTAAAGCACTCTCGCCAGCAACTGCATTGCTGCACACAAACAAAATTTAACGTCTTCAACACATTCAAAATACACAAGAATGGTACACTATAGATATTTCTAAACATGTTATTAAACTAGGGCTAAAAAAGAATTAATTCAGTCTTTGAAACGCCATGTAGTAAGTTGTGGGTTAAAAACCCTCGAGTTGGGTGGGGGGGGGCAAAAAAATATATAATTCCATTATAATTTAAAAAGTCCTATGTCTGAATCTTATTTTTCAGGGCTTTTCCCCTTTTTCTCTCTCTCCACCCCTCACAGGCTAAAACTTAGGTTCTGATACTTTCAAGCCTCAGAAATGTGAGCAGAGTGTTGTGTATCTCATTTTCTGGACATATATCCTTCAAACTTATCGATGGACAGAACATAGAAAACTGTATATGATTTACTCCTCACTGTGAGATTCTTTACCTTTAAAGGGGTGCAAACTGTGTTGCCAAAATTATGTATATTTGAAAATCAATTGTAATGTTTTCACTGAAAACTGAAGAAATTTAGGCATAAAAGCCTTTGCACTGTTTTAGAACTCCAAGTTTAGTAGTGAGTTTGTTATGTGCATAATCTTTAACTGTTCTGTGAAGACGAGACTACATATAAAGATAAAACTATGACTGATCTTTAGAACAGGTTCTCAGACTTAAACTGATCTTGAAAATATATTTATGGCTTATTTACTCACAGGTAGAAAATCTTATTCATCTAGCCCAGAAAAAATAGCTTCATAAATCATAAATTTAAGTGCCTTTTACAGGGAAAATTATAGGCCAAGTAGCAGCACATTACCGTAACTAAACCAGGGAAAGGAAACCGGATCTGAGGCCGGTCTTCTCTTCAGCCCTATTAGGTCATTTCCATTGAAGGATTACTTTCATACACTTCAAAACAATAGTAAGGTCAGAAGTCCGCCATTTTTAATAATGGGATTAAGCCTCAAAAACACACCATGTAGTCTATTAAGTCAAATGTCTTTTATTTTGGTAGTTATAGTAGCGTATACTGACTACCAGCCTTTCAGGGGAGTATTTCTAGTTATTTTTAAGAAAGGGAGGTAGTGTAATGCCCTGGGAAGAGTAAGAAAAATGGTACCAAACCCCAGTCTACCACCTGGCTATATAATTTGAACAAACCACTCAACCTTCTCTCCATCCTGTATCAATAATATGATAATATACCTTTAGTACTGAAAGAATCAATTAAAATAATAGAACTCTGAAGTGCTACAAGTCACATACATGTAAGGGGCCATCATCACTACTGGACAGTGACTATAGATTTTGGTTCACTTTTCCAAAAATGTCTGTATTCATGGGGGCCTCCTAAGTCACCACCAAGTAAAAGTCCAGTGTTACTGTCTTCTAGTGTACAAATCTCACCACCACCGTCTTCTCTCTAAAGTTAAATTGCATTGTTTTTGGAAACTACAAAGTTTCACAGGGAATTGTGCTGCAACAACAATTCTAAGTGAACTCTCTATATATATAAAGGCATTTATCACAATAAAGCTTCTTTATACATATTTTATAGGATAACTCAAACTAAAAGCCAAAGTGTCTCATATTCCAAACAAAAGTTTAACTTCAGATTACACAATATAGTGAGAAAGAGATGGGCCTAGTAATCCTAAAGCTCTCACTGCCACCTGCTCATGCTCTATGCTGTCAGTGACCATGCATACAACAGTACTACCTGTCAAAATCATCGTCTTCCAACTCATCTGCGTTTGCCCAGTCCTCGTCCTCTTCCAGGTCAACCATCATTGCTAACATCTGAGGAACTAAAGGAAAGAATCATTTCATACCTCAGCACCATGGCTTTCTTATTTATCAACATCATTATTTACAAGAATTTTAAGCAAAACAAAACAAAACAAAAACCGAAGGATTTACTTTGCCTCTAAGAGGGCGAGACAAAAAAATTATTATAATGCCTGTGCTCCCAACATCTGTTTGTTAAATTTTAACCTTTTTCACACATTTGTTTTAGATCTTATTCTTTTTAAGAAATAACATTAAAAATCAAGCTTCCCAAATCCTATTGCATTCTCTCCCTCACCAGAGGTGAGCAGCATTATAAAATCAATGTTTTCATTCCCAAACTGTTTTATACTTGGAACTACAGATTTCTGTAATCTATATATATATATACACAAAAGAGCACTATTTCATGATTCTATTTTTTATACAATAAATGGTATCGTACTATATATATTCTTTGATATTTCTTCTTAAAACACATTTAAATTACTTCCTAGCATTTCATTATATAAACACTATCCTGTTAATGGACATTTTAGTTGTTTCCAATTTTTTTCTATTACAAAATTTATCTTGATAAGATTTGTATACATATCTCCTTGATAAGAGTGAGCTCAGGGCATGAAACTGCAACAAGTATCTTCAATAGCACTAAAAATCAGTAACCTGCACTCTAGTGGTTGCATCAGCTCGCATTTCTAAGGGAAGTTTCAAAGGAGACCTGTCTTCTTTCACAACAATGTGTGACGTGCCCTGGCTGCTGTAAGAGTCCTCTCCTATCCACAGTCTTCATCAACATTGGATATTGTCAGTTTCTAACAACTTGTATCCCAGAAATACACTTGTTTTTTGTAGTAGTATTCTTTAACTATTTCAGATTCCTCTTTATGAATTTCCTGTTTCTAGCCTTTGTCTAACTTCTAGAAACGAAAACTGTGTACACTGCAACTATTTTCTTCCAGTCTGCAGCTTATCTTTTAATTTCACTTATGGTGTATTTGGTTGGACAAAAAATTGTTTTAGTATTTGCAAACTTAGCAATGTCTGCAACTATGGTTTGTGATTCAGTCTTTAAAAAATCCTTTTCTACTATCAAGCTTTACTTATAAAATGTATCTGTACTATTTAGTTTCTAATTGACCCCAAACTGAATTTTAATAGTTGAGGTTGCGATATTTTTTTCCATAGAAATAACCAGTTGCCCCAACGGCTTTTGATGAATCATCTTTTTTAGTCAGCTTTGTTTCCATATGAGAGGATCTGCTCCCAGACCCTTCTGCTCCATCCTGACCCATTTATCTCACCTGGACCATCAACAATTCTACATCTTTACAGTTGATAAGGCAAGATCTCCACTTGTCAAAATTCTCTTGGCTACTCTAGGCCTTAAGTTCTTCGACATGAATTTTAGAAACAATCTTAGGACCAGCTTTATTGGGATTTTGACTGAAATTATATTGAATTTATGGATTAATTTGAGGAAAATTGATATTTAGTTCTTTCAATCAATATGCTTAGTTCTTTTAGTCACTGCAACTAAGTATGTAGAGATGCATTTCCCCTGATCCATCTGATTTTGAAAGGATATTCATTATATCAACAAATCTGTGAACTCACACAACTCTCAGCAAATTTATCCAATAATTTTTCCACATTAACATAAACTAAAGATCTTTGACTTACTAGTCTGTGCAACAATATTGGTATGTTTTCTTAACATAGCAGCTGCAGTCTCAGAGAGGGTCACAATTACTTCGAGGGCAAGCTGGCGTTGCATATTATTGAGGCTAGTGTCTCCACACAACTATGAAGAAGACATATTTGCATACATTTAGTAGTTTATTCACTGAAAATAAAAAATGGAACATTGATTGAAGTATTTAATTTACCTTTAGACTTAGTTGTAAAGTAGCTTCCAAATGAGGACGCAAATATTTTGGAACAGTATCTGCAATCTCAACAAGGGATTTTAGAACGGAATCATCATTCTGGTAGCACGAGTCATTTACAGCCTAGAAAAGATGAAACAGGAAGAAAAGTCTATGCTCAAGAGTCACTTCATGCTGTCTCATTAGCCAAAACATTAAGAGGCAGACGACAGGGAATTATGAGAGAATTTTTCGCTAAATAATAATTTAGCAATCTACATTATGCAAATATTCTACCTATAGCCACCTTCCTTCCCTCTGTTAATTAGAAACATACAAGGATTTAATTCTAAGTGAAAATGAAAATCTGTGAAACTGTCATAACCACTACACAGAACCTAAGGCTGTCAAGGAATTCTTTTCATAACCAGGAATCCCTTTCCTCTGTCCTTCCTATAGCCATGTCCTCGTCTTTTTCATACATATAGTAAATATTAGATCTTCTGACAAATTTAAAGTGTCCAATATTATCCAGTTAATTTCTCTTTGATTTCATGTTTGGTCACTGTGGTATTTTAGTGTGCATTCTGTAACTACTACTGTCTATTTCAGAGCGACAATTCCTAGATGTTTTGGCTAACTTTTTTTTTTTCTTTTTTTAAATTGGGGAATTGGGGGATGGGAACAGCGCTGGGGAATCGGGGGAAGGGGAACAGACAAGTTGCTATCCTTTTGTTCTTCAGTCTAGTTGTGGAGGACGTTGCTTCACTGGCCCAAGTTGGCACCATCATTGCGCTCTTCCTGGCTGAGGCAGATCAGTCGCCGGCTTCTGGACGGCCGCTCACGCTGGCTGCTGGCCGCTCACGCTGGCTGCTGGCTACACACGGTAGCCCATGGCAACCCACTGCAGCAGGGGCTGCAGCCTACGCCACTGCCGGCGACTCACGGCAGCCCAGCTCCAGGTTGAGCTGTTGTTCAGCATCTTAGCTGTAGAGGGCAGTGTCACTGGCCCTCATATGTGGGATCTGAACGGGGGCCCTCTGGCGTCCCAAGCCAGCTCTTAACCAACGCGCCACTCGGCCGGCCCTTGGCTAACATTTTAACTTACTCTAAATTCAGAGGAAGAAAAATCTGAGATTAGGCTTAGTGAGTAACTTAAGATTTTTAGGTAATAAACTAGTAAAACAATAGAGTGAAAAAGTTAATGTTTTGTTACTGACTTAAACTATGTTTTCAGTTTGATAGCACAGGAAAAGTTTCTACTAAATCCTGTTATAAACTGAATCACGTAGGATATTTTAATCCTAACCTGTAGTACTCTCAACAGGGGTGCTATTTATCCTAGGAGGCATTTTCTTAGATTAGCAAAGCTAGGGGTACTAGAAATCCTGCATCTGTGACACAAATGCTTCCAAGGAACTCACAAGAGTTTTTTATCATGCATCTCACGTGACCATAAACCTAAGATACTTATGAAATTGAAAAAACTCGAATATTTGTTATAAAAAGGGGTTTGAGGTATGATGAGATTGAGACTAACTGCTCTCATTTACCCAACCATATTTTACCTTCTGATTGATTCAAAAGATGTCCTTAAAATAATAACTTATTGAGATCCAACAGTGTGAATTAACCATAAACTATTTACTTTATAATACAAACTGTTATCAGTCCTGTAGCTAAAAGTAAGGACTGCAGTCGAGTATGGGTTTGAATTGTGCACGATTCCCTCACTTACCAACACTGTGACCTTGGGCAAGTTTCTTATCTTTTCCTCCTTAAGTTCTCCTTATGTAAAATGGGCAGTAAATTTCATAGGTTATTTGGTTGATTCAATGGAAATAACCTATGTGGTTATATATTCAGTAAGTATCAACTGCTTGTCATTTGCATTACAGAAAAATTTTGAGACTAACCTAAAATTTTAGGACTACAAATCTATAAAGGTAATAGATGTCAAGTTCAATTAGATATTTTCATGTTTTGTTCACTGCTGTATCCCCATAACCTAGTGCCAGCACACAGTAGACAATGAATATTTATTGAATAAATGAATGCACTAGAGAACTCTGATGTGAATTCAGACTACAGAAAACCAATAAGGATATAATTATCACCTATTTTGTTTTCTTACCTGTAAGAACCCAGGTAACAAGTCTGCAAAATGTTTGAACAGAGTAACATTATGCTCATTTGCAAGTATAAAAGCAGCTGTTGCTCTAGCAGATAATGTTCTGATCTAAAATGAAGAGAATAAAAAAATGTCAAACATGAGTTTTTGATGGATGCAAGTTTAAGATTTCTTACTTGAGACAAAATTTTTCTTTATCAGTAAAATTAGTATTTATATTTTAAAGTATTAAAGTAAAAGACAATCTCCAAATACATAACTTTTGTTTACAAGATAAATGTTATATTAGGTGCTAATATTAATGGAATTAAAATGCTTTACCGATGGATGTTCCTGATCTTGCATACACTGAACTAACATCCGTTTGATGACGTCTAAATAGTGCTGCTGCTGGTTCCCAAAAATTCCAGGAAAATTCCTAAAAAATGATCCAAAGCAGTTTTTAAAAACTACATTATAACTTAGTAAAGCATCAGCTAGCACATCTAATTAAATGTCTGCCTGACTCTAAAGTGTGTATAATCCTGAAGGTTGAACATCATATACCCACCCTCCATGCAAACTCTCTTTTGGGTTTGGAAACATAGTGGGTTAGTATGGGAGTAGAGCTGACCCAGGTACACACTACTCAGCCACCCATCCCAGGCGTATGCTTTTCCTTATTGCGCTGTCTCAGTGCAAAGCTGTCCTAGAGTGCAGGGTGGAACTAGAGCAACCATTGTGTGTCAGATAGTAACTACAGTAACCATGCTTTCTGACAATCTGCTCCTAGCCTTGGTGATCCAGGTAGTTTAAGTTCTGCTCTACTCTAAATTCAGTCAATAAACTGAATGCTTTTATTTAATTCTCTACTCTGGGTTATTGATATAAATAAGATACATCTGACAACAGAAATAGAAAATGGTGTTAATATCAATGCTTATCCTCTTCTGTTGATCAAGGTATATCTTATTGAAAAAAATGTATATGATTTTTAAAAATTATAAACCCAATTATACTTTAAATGCAGAACTGTATAACAGAGTAGAGCAAAAATTTTCTTAATGCAGATAATGATTTAACTCTAAACTTCGACCACTTGCTTGTAAATATACAGGAGTTTATTAAAACAATATATTTTTATGAAGCTTGGTTACAGAAAACAATGGGGATTCACCAGCATCTTCTTTCTCTTCTTCAAGATGCCATTATTAAAGTGGCTTTCTAAGAGGTACATTTAGTACTGTGTCAATCTCCAAATAAAGCAGAAGAAACTGTTCCAGAAAAATTTTCAAAATCATAAAAAAAAGGAAAGAAATAAAATTCTAGAGAACACTTGTATGCAAAAAGAATCATAATATGAAATAAAAAGCTTTGTTCTTTCAGTTTTACTTCCAACACAATACAAAGCTTATCTAAACACATTATTTTAAGTCTAAAAAGTTAAGACTAAAAAATCAAAATGTGTTCTGCTCATTCAATATTAAATTGTTCAAAAAAATTACATCAATGTATATACCAGAAAATGTGAAGGGCAGCTTCTCGCAGTCCCATATTTTGAGAGCTGACTGAATCAAAAAGGAACTTCAAACCTTCAGGCCATTGGTTGTTGCCATCCTCATCTAAAAGTAAAGAAATCCAGGCATAAAGTGTAAGTCAAATTTTTTTAAAAATTAAGGGTGAATCTTTTTATTGCATAAGCCTCAATCAGAATATACAGTAGTGGGAAATGTCACTTGCCCTATAGTTAAAAAAAATTGCAATACAATTAGGTCTTTTAACCATGAAAATGACATTATAATCTTGTAAAAAGCAACTGTGTACAGTTGCTACATAAGCACAAACATAAGTAGTAGTCATTTCTGGGTTACATAAGCACAAACATAAGTAGTAGTCATTTCTGGGAGTGGGATTTGGAGAAAAGCAGCATTTTGACTATTTTGGTTGAATCTTTTACATTATTGCTATTAAAGAGTTTAAAAAGTAGACAAAGCTAATACATGGTAATAAGGTCTTGAAACCAAAATAATAATTATTTTTAAACAGAACATTTGGGAGTGGGAATCCTAGGACCCAGAGCAGTGCTCATGCTTTGTAGTTTTAAGTGAACATTTCCCCTATACTTCCTAAAATTTTCTGAAATGACAAGTGTGTACTACTTAGCTGACATTAAAAAAAAATACCTTGGGCCGGTCAAGTGGCTCAGTTGGTTAAGAGCGCACGAGTTCTGAGCAGCAGGTTCACCGGTTCAATTCCCACATGGGCCAGTGAGCTGCCGCTTAGCTGTCAACAGGTGGCAGGATGGCTCAGCTGGTGAGAGCATGTGCTACTAGCAACAAGGTTGCTGGTTCAACTCTGGCTGGGGATGGTGGGCATAGTCCACCCGCAACTAAGACTGAACACAGCACCTTGAGCTGAGCAGCCGTGAGCTGCTGATGGGCGGCCGGATGGTGACTGGACTTGGTGCCGAGCTAGCTATGCCCTCTACAACCAAGGCTGAAGGACAACAACTTGGCTGTTTCCCTTCCCCAACTCCCCAATAAAATTAAAAAAAAAAAATACCCTTTATCTGTCTCTTCAACATAAAAATGATGCTTTAAGGGGAAAAATACTGCTTAAAAAAAAAAAAAACTATGGAGAGAGCACCTGTTTCTATTTTGCAAATATTTCTATTATTAAGTAATTTTGAGTTAAAAATAATATTATGTATAAAAACTCATATCTGGGAGCCGGCAGAGTGGCTCAGTTGGTTAAGAGCTCGCTCAAGAGTGTGAATTCTGAGCAACAGCGGTTCAAGTCCCGACCCGAGCTGAGCAGCCGCTGAGCTGCCAACAGGTGGCAGGATGGCTCAGCTTGAAAAAAAACAACATATCTGCACACTTAAAATTTTGAAAATAGAATTTTCTAAGCTATTTAAATAATTAAAACTTAAAGAGTTTCAGTGGGTTTTGAACTTTGCAGGTTAAAGAATTAGTGTCATGACTTATTAAGCACAACCAACAATACCTCCCATTTAGTCCTTCTTTACCTTAGTGAGGTATCCTTTTCAATCTTTAAAAATGCCACCTAAATGAACTAAGTTTAAAATCACACTTATGAGTCTGTCAAAAAATAATGAAGGATATTTAATTACATTGTTAATACTTTTGGTGTGATCAAAAAGTTTTGACGGTTGATAAAATGCTTTAGATGTTTTTTTTTTTTTATCTCATCCTTTAAAAGTATTTTTTGGGGAAGTCCTAGCCACAGCAATCAGACAAGAAAAAGAAATAAAAGGCATCCAAATTGGAAAGGAAGAAGTAAAACTGTTATTATTTGCAGATGACATGATACTATATATACAGAATCCTAAAGATTCCACCAAAAAACTATTAGAAATGATAAATGAATTCAGTAAAGTAGCAAGACATTAATGAACAGAAAGAGAAATTAAGAAAACAATCCCATTTATAATTGTATAAAAAAAATAAAATAAAATAAAACCCAAAAAACCCACATAGGATTAAATCTAACCAAGGAGGTAAATACCTGTATTGGGAAAATTAAAAGACACTGAAGAAACTGAAGATACAAATAAAGGGAAGCATATACTGTGCTCTTGGATAGGAAGAATAAACATTGTTAAAATGTTCATACTACGCAAAGCAATAAATAGATTCAAGGCAATCCCTATCAAAATACCAACGGCATTTTTCATAGAACTAGAACAAATAATCCTAAAACTTATATGGAACCACAGAAGACTCCAAATAGCCACAGCAACCTTGAGAAAGAACAAGTTGCAGATATCACACTACTTGATATCAAACTATACTACAAGGCTATCATAATCAAAACAGCACGGTACTGGCATCAAACCAGACACAGACCAATGGAACAGTATAGAGAACCCAGAAATAAATCCATGCCAATTAATCTATGACAAAGGAGGGAAGACTATACAATGGGGTAAAGACAGTCTCTTCAATAAATGGTGCTGGGAAAACTGGACATGCAAAAAAGTGAAACACCTTCTTACACCATATACAAGAACTCAAAATGGATTAAAGACTTAAATGTAACACCTGGAATCATAAAATTCCTAGAAGAAAACAAAGGCAGTAAACTCTCTGACACTGCTTAGTAATACTTTTTCTGATGTAGCTCCTTGGGCAAGGGAAACAAAAGAAAAAATAAAAGGGAGCTATATCAAAATGAATGGTTTGTGCACAGTAAAGGAAATCATCTACAAAACAAAAAGACAACCTACTGAAGATACTTGCCAATGATACATCCAATAAAAAGTAAATATCCAAATATTAACTCGATAGGAACTCATACAACTTAACACCAAAAAATCAAACAATCCAATTAAAATATGGGCAGAAGACCTGAATAGACATTTCTGTGAAGAGGACATATAGGTGACCAATAGACATATGAAAAGATGCTCAACATCAATAATCATCAGAGAAATGCAAATCAAAACCACAATGAGATATCACCTCACACCTGTCAGAACGGCCATCATCAATAAATCAACAAACAAGTGTTGGTGAGGATGTGGAGCAAAGGGAACTCCTGTACTGTTGGTGGGAATGTAAACTGGTGCAGCCACTGTGGAAAAATGGAGGTTCCTCAAAATATTAAAAATAGAACTACTTTATGACCCAGTAAACCAACTTCTGGGTATTTACCTGAAGAAATTCAAAACACTAATTTGAAAAGGCAGATGCTTCCCTATGTTTATTGCAGTGTTATTTACAATAGCCAAAATAGGGAAGCAACCTAAGTACCCATCAATAGACAACTGGATAAAGATGTGCTACATATGGACAACAGCCTATTTTCTGGCCATAAAAAAGAATGAAATCTCAGAGCAGCTGGGTGGCTCAGGTTGGTTACAGCGCACACCCTGAACAACAAGGTTGCCTGTTTGACTCCCACAAGGGATGGTGGGCTATGCCCACCCGCAACTAAGATTGAACAAGGCACCTTGAGCTGAGCGGCCATGAGCTGACAACTGGCAGCCAGATGGCGACTGGACTTGGAGCTGAGCTAGCTGCGTCCTCCACAACTAAGACTGAAGGACAACAACTTGGCTGTTTCCCTTCCCTAATTCCCCAACACTGTTCCCTGTCCCCAATTCCCCAATAAAATCTTTAAAAAACAAACAAACAAAAAGAACTACAAATTGGTAGTTATAAAGTAGTCACAGGGATATAAAGTACATAAAGTACAGCATAGAGGATATAGTCAATAAAATTGAATAACCATGTATGGTGCCAGGTGGGTATTGGACTTATTGGGGGAAATCACTTCGTAAATTATGTAAATGTCTAACCACTAAGCTATACGCCTGAAACAAATATAAAACTGAATATCAGCTGTAATTGAAAAACAAAATTATCTAAAAAATTTTTTTTTTAAATTTGGGGTATTTTATAATGTACATAGCATAATAGTATAATAGCACATGCATATAATTTATAAATACACAAATATGATAGCAAAAGTATCTGGATTCCACTGACTTCTACTTCTACTGACAAGTAAGTTGTAAGTTAGACTGCTTTCAAAACTTCACAGATTAAGGAGGAAATGAAACTGACAATATTGCATGCAAACTACAAAATTAATTCTCCACATGAATGTTTTAAAGACCAATGGAAGGAAGTATTATGACTGCATGTCACAAATATCTGAAATTTTTGGCTCTAAATGCAGAATCTATAATCATTCTCATTTCAAGCAAAATAAATGGCCCTCAGGTACTCGCAAATCATCCTGTAAAGATTCACTTAAAAAAAAAAAAAGATATTCAATTGACCCTTGAACAATATGGGTGTTAAAGGTGCCCACCCCCAACACAACTGAAAACCTGCATATAACTTATGGACTCCCCAAATACTTAATTTGTCTCCTGATATCCATGAGGGAGATTGATTCTAGGACCCCTCCCGGATAACAAAATCCACAGATGCTCAAGTCCACTATATAAAATGGTGCAGAACAATGCATACGGTAAACACTCTTGCATCCACAGACTCCCAAGCACGGATCGAAAAGTACAAGTATTTATTGAAAAAAAACAAAAACCTATGCGTGGACCTGCACAATTCAAACCCATAATTGTTCAAGGGGCAACTTGAACAATATAGAAGAAAATTCATTTTCTTCAATAGCATAATAATAAATGTATTTGTATACACACCTATTAAATTCCTGGCGAGCTCTGCGGCAATATCACAAATTTTTTTCCTCATGCTAGACTGTGTTTCCATTTGAATAATCATTAGTAGTTCACTCTTGATGGCAGTCTGGACATCAGAAGGAAGAGTTGGGTAGACTTCATCAAATGCAGAGGACAAAAGGCGTCTTAGGAGAACAGCAGCCATTTGTCTAGCCTAAAATTGATAATTGTTAATAACTTGGTCTTACTAGAAAGAAAATTCCAACAACCTAGATTCACTTAGTCATTGATGTATTTCACTGCTCTATTTTTACAACTCATTACAAAATCATTTTGATATTTCTAAAAAATAGGTAAAATACATAAAACTATTTCTAACCACATTAGTCTACTGTACAGAAAATGCCACCCAAAAACTATTTTTGTTTATAGCTGAAGAAAAGCTCAAAACGTATTAGATCTCAAATAGAAACACATATCATAGCAATGATAAACCTGTCTTTAATTCCTATTCTAAATACAGTCTTTGGAGAAAAACAAATCTTAACAGAAACTGCAAACCCTAAAATGCTCTTTTCTTGCTTCTCCATTTGGCTCTCATTCTAATATATGAAGCGCCTTTCCTAACTAAGGTTATGCTCCCAGCCTAGCTTCTCTTGCTATAATACTGTCCCTTTCATCAACCTCTCAGATAAAATGCTATCAAATCCATTTACCTTTATGCTTCATTCATGCAAACAAACAATTCAAGTTCTCAACACCTAACAAGTGCTAATCAATCTCAATGTGTATATATTTACCCCATTTTCTAATCTGTAGAATACATGTAAGTTTGGCATTTTCTGTGTAATATTCCTTCAGATTATTAAAAGAAAAATCAAGACAAATGTCTTTCTAAAATTTCATCATATTAAACTCAATTATTCATTTTCTTTTTCTTTTCTGGGCTGAAGCTATTCATTATCACTATAATTAGAGACTGTGACCAACAAAAAAAAAGAATTAAGCTATACAAATAAAACTTGCCAATTTTGTTTCCTTTTACTTTTCACTAAGAAATCTTTTTATCTGAACTTTTGGCAAATAGCAAACTTAATAAAAAATGTATGCTCTAGAAAGAATTGAAAGTGGTTAAAATGCCCATAAAAGTGGTTGAAATTTGTCTAATTTTTCTCACACACTGAAAACTATGAAGCCACGATCAAGATGCTGAGGCTAGTTCACAATCATCTAATTCTGAAATCAATCGAGATTTACGTAGGGGTCAATATAGGTCTTTAAAAATAAAATTCAATAATATTCATATTCTTAGCTCTAAAATTTGTTTCATAGTTAATGTGCATCAATCTTCAAGAATTAAAATAGAAGGGGCCAGCCAAGTGGCTCAGTTGGTTAAGAGCTTGCTCAAGAGAGCGAGGTCTGAGCAATAGGGTTGCCGGTTCGATTCCCACATAAGCCAGTGAGCTGCGCCCGAGCTGAGCTGCTGATGAACTGAAAACAGGTGGCAGGATGGCTCAGCTGGTGAGAGCACGTGCTCCTAAGAAAGTTGCCTGTTCAAGATGGTGGGCTATGCCCACCGCGACTAGACTGAACTCGGCACCTTGAGCTTAGCTGCCGCCTGGGTGGCTCAGGAGGTAGAGCACGAGCTCTTAACAACAAGGCTGCCGATTTGATTCCCGCATGGGATGGTAGCTACGCCCACCCACAACTAAGACTGAACTTGGCACCTTGAGCTGAGCTGCCACCCGGGTGGCTCAGTGGACAGAGCATGAGCTCTTAACAACAAGGCTGCTGGTTTGACTCCTGCATGGGATGGTGGCTACACCCACCCACCACTAATTGAACATAGCACATTGAGCTGAGTGGCTGGACTGAACTTGGAGCTGAGCTTGCTACACCCTCCACAACTAAGACTGAAGGACAACAACTTGACTGTGCCCCTCCCCCAATTCTCCAACACTGTTCCCCCTCCCCCAAATCCCTAATAAAATCTTTAAAACATTTTTTTTCAAAAAAAAAAATTAAAATAGCCAACTTTGTAGATTTAAGTTACCTTACGTACGAATGTTTGTTCTTCATATTTGACATTAATTTTGAATTGAAAAAATACATTACAAAGGTGAAGAAGCATCTTGCCATGTTTAAAAAAAACACATGGGCCGGCTGAGTGGCTCAGTTGGTTAAGAGCTCGCTCAAAGGTTTGAGCTCTGAGCAACAGCGGTTTGAGTCCGGCCTGAGCTGAGCTGCCGCTGAGCTGCCAACAGGCGACAGGATGGCTCAGCTAAAAAAAAAAAACCAAAAACACAAAAAAACAAAAAAAACAGAGGACACGTTTATACTGTTTTCTAAATGTTTTCAGAGAACATTAAGTCGCCAATTTAAAGTCAGGTTTAAACTACGCAGAAGTTTAGTGTGACTTCATTTCCATCATGTGTTAACATAAGCATTTTACATTTAGTGTGACAGCAAAGAAGTCTTAACTTTACAAATTCTAAGTTCAATGTTTCATAGGTGGGGTATGTTTTCCAGACTTAGGTAGCCTTTTCCAAAATAAACAGGATATTCAATTAAGATTATATATATATAT